>NC_000075.6:29501385-29703885 GCF_000001635.26 Mus musculus
GCTCCAAATTTGTCCCTGAGATAATGTGGAGGGTCTTGCATGATTTCTTACAGTATTTTACTGGGTAAGAGTTAGAAATCTCAGGGCAAGCTACTCCCATATGCAAGAATTTACAATTATCTATGTAGCTGGAAGGTTGTGGTCTAAGAAGGAACTAGAGTAAATACTTAGAACTATAGATAGCTGAGTTACACCCATACACAGGAATTTACAATGGCCTCGGGGGAAGGTGGACTATACAATTGACTAGAATTGGAACTAAGGCAAGGGCATGCAGCCCTTGCACCTGGCTTCTAAGATTAAACTGACCTTAGGTGGGGCTGCTTTTGATCCCAGTTGTTATCACTGAATTTTATCCCAGTTGGGTCCTGTTAGCATTTTGTATGCATTCCTCTGTTTCGTGTAAAAGTCACTTATAACACTGGTCCTCACTTTGAGACAAATGACATTCAGATACCACACTCCTTTATGCCCGTATTTGTTTGTCATCAACGCCAACTCCTTGCCCACCTGTTTGGAACCCCAATTTCCCGAGGATTGAGGGAGTCTGACTGGGGCCTGTCCACAGCATCACGGTGTGAGAGTAACAGCAGCATCTTGCTGTTGGTGCTGGTGTGTCCATGGCAATGATCTTAATGGTGGTGATTGTAAGAGGGCTGGTGTTGTGATGAAAGAGACAGTAGTAATGTCTGATGTTGGTCATGGTGGTGATTTGTGGAAGTGGTAGTAATGGTGAAGATGCTGTTGTTGGTTCAGGCAGTGATGGTGGTAGTGATTGATGGTGGTCATTATTATGGTGATGTTATTGGTGGTGGTTTGTTGTGATGGTGACAGTGGTAATAGTTATTCATGGTAGTCAAGTCATGATGATGTTATTGTTGATGGGGGTGAGGCTCATAGTAATCGTGATGGTGATAGCAATGGCAGTCATGACGCTAGTACTAATGAAACAAATAGAAAACCACTGTACACTTGCAACAGACAACATTGTGGTAAGTGCTTGATCTGAATCAGCCTATTCAGACCTAAGCTTATTCCCTGTGGTAGTTGCTTGGCAGTTGCTTTTATTCTCTTCCCCTTAAAGATGAGAAAAATGAGGCATGGAGAGTGTAATAGCTTCTCAAGGTCACTTTTTAAGTTTTGAAGCAGATATTTAAAGTCAGATGATATGACTCCAGAGTCACACACCTTCACCATTCTGCAATGCTTCCAGGAAAATGCAGAGAAGCAAGAATCTAGAAGCAGAAAGATATATTCTTTGTGTGCCGATATCTGGTGATGGGAGACCTGGGGGATATTATTGCCTAATGACGGCAGGGGACTGCTTTAAGTACAGAAGATCACAGTCTGAAGAATAAAAAAAAATGGGTGGACTTAGAAATTAGAGAGGTAACTGTCCATAAAATGTGATCATTTCATTAGAATGTGACATGACAAATTGAATAATGGTGCTGGGTACCTTCAATTTACCTTCTATGTAGCTTGGCTTCAAGATGAGAGTATAGTGTGAGCATCAGCTTTCGATACATCCTCAGATGACTTCCTGGTCTTGGGTGATGCTATATAATCAGTGAGGAACGTGAGAAAAGGAATGAAGTATGGCTACAAATATTCACCCTGGCAGAAAGAGCCATTAAGCATTGGTCACCAAGGGATGAAATGACTGGTAGTGTATTTTAAATAGCAATAGGAGACCCAAGCACCAATAGAATAAATTCTCAGTCCTTCTATCTACCTCCCACCTCATCCTTCCCCCTACTACAATCCTTCCCATGTTAGAGAGTGGTCCCTCGTCAAGATGCTGTGTGTAACTTCCCCTCAGTTTTACATTTCTCTTTCTCCACTCTGCTGAGATTGCTCAGTCTCCATTCCATAAACAGCCAGAAACATCTGGATCTTGCAGTTTTCAGTATTTATATTTTTGAAGTGTCCCTGTAGGCCTATCTCTTTAGTTTTCTATGATGGAATCTTACCTTCTTATCTGTCTACACCTGTCAGCATTATTTTTTTTTGCCCCATTTATTCCCCCCTTCTCAAATAGACTTTAGGAACCATGAATTTAGAAATAATCACTTTCATTTATGTGCAAGTAGTTTGGTACAATGTAGGTACACAAAATTATTTATTAAATAATCAGATCAAAAGAAATAATCCATATATACATGAGTTAGTGCAAACTCTAGGAACACTGCCATTTCAGGAACTGGAGGAGCACAATTCTCAGACCCAGACATACATAGGCTAACTGAAGTGCCAGAACTCTGTGAACAAGGAAGCTGTTCACATCATCTTCATGGAGGCTACAGAAAGCTAGACCTGGCTGTTTATAGTCACATCTTTGAATATTATTCTGGTATTCTTTTTATTTATGTGTGTATATATATATGTGTGTGTGTGTGTGTGCATGCGTGCGCGTGTACATTTTGTTTGTTTGCAGATGCATAAGTACATGCATGGGTTTGTGTTTTTGTATGTGTATGTGTGCATGCATTTGTGTGCATTTGTGTCAAGAACAGATGACAACCTTAGGATCTGTCTTTTTTTTTTTTTTTTTTCTATTTTTAAGACAAGGTTGCTTGCTAGCCTGGAACCTACCAAGCAGACAAGGCTGGACATCTAGCCAGTGAGACTCAAGGATTCCCCTGTCTCCACCTGTAATCCTTAGACTACTTCCCCAAGTAGACTAGACTGCCTGGCCAGAGAAGCCTCAGGAGCCTCCAGCTTCCTTTTATAATCTCTAGTACTAAGACTGCAGGCATACGTTACCAATTTCACTTTTTTTTTTTTTTTAAATTACATGGGTGATAGGGATCAAACTTAGGTCCTGATGCTTTGGAGGCAAGCACTTCGGCATCTAAGCCATCCCTGTAGCCATTTTCTTTGAACATTCTTGAGACTATGGAGGTTCAATAACTATCCACCTTATTGTTGACCTTTTAATTCCTTTGTATTTATATAGCACCAAAATGAAAAGATTCATCCCTTTCTACTCCCTGCTCCTCTGGCCTCTGCTCCCCCATCTCCTATACTTATCCATTATGCATCCAGCAGGCCATACACAGGACTTCTGCCATAAATTGTTCAAGAGAACATTAGGAGCAAATCCATGACTTAAGGGACAGTCAGCCTATGCATCTACTGAGCATCCTGCCCCCTTGGCCACTCGAGTTTTATATTCTCATTCTGACACTTGCTTCTGAGTGTGAAGAGGTGTGGCTGTGTCCTTCCTGATCACCACTGGCCTTTCCATGCTCGCTCACTCTCTTGTTGAAATTGATTCTTTGAGGCTCCTGCCATTTATCACCGCACCTCCAGCTCCGCTTGCCGCCAGCTCCCTAACTTCCTTGTCAACCCCCATTCATCAAAGGTGTTGGGACTTCTATAAGTTACTCAGGATTCTAACTGGTGCTGGAGAGATGGCTCTGTAGGTCAGAATACTTGCTGCTTTTGCAGAGGACTGAGATATGGTTTCCAGTGACCACACTACAATTCAAACTGCCTGTAACTCCAGATCCAAGGTGCCTGACATCCTATTTTGGCCTCTGAGGTGCCAGGCATGTACATAATCCTACATGGAAACACTCATACACACAAACACATAAAAATTAAATATACATTGAAATGCCATTAGTGTCATTCATGATTGCTCACCTTGTCATCCTCGCAAAGGATCTGACTCCTCTGTCCTCTTGTATCTGTCCTCTTGTATCTATCTGGTATCTAGAATTGGACCATAATCTTAACATGCCTGCAATCTAGACTTGATGTTTAGCAGCTGAGTGTCATGAAGTAGGGTAGATTAACCCTATACTAATTCATCACTACTAACATCTAGTGGATCGCCCATGGCCTGTTACCTGTCTTACACGTATTACAATATTATATTAATATTACATCTTCTCCTGTCATCAGCTTCCGCTACTGATATCCTTCTGTAAGGCTAAAAACAAAACAAAACAAAACAAAACAAAGCAAAATAGAACTAAGTAGATTTTTCTTGATTTTGCCAGGTTCATTAGCCACTGTCTTTTCTGTGGTTAAAAGATACTTTCTCCATCGATTGTGTGTCCTGACCATACAGAAAAGGCCACACATTTGAGGAATGTCATATCTGTGAGGGTGTCGGGAAGAAAGGAAAGTCACAGGACTCTCTGTTAAGTATTGCTCAGAGAACTGCTGGTTGTCTGTCACAATCATCCAACTCTTTTTTTTTTTTTTTCTAGACAGGGTTTCTCTGTGTATCCCTGGCTGTCCTGGAACTCACTTTGTAGACCAGGCTGGCCTCGAACTCAGAAATCTGCCTGCCTCTGCCTTCTGAGTGCTGGGATTAAAGGCATGCACCACCACGCCCGGCTCCAACTCAAATTATCTGTGAGTTGTGAAGCCTCCTGTACTGACTTGCATTACTGAAGCTAGGGGAGGAATATCAGGGAGAAATGTCCTGTGCAAGAGAAGAGTGAAACTACAACCCTATAGGTGGAACAACAATATGAACTAAGCAGTACCCCGGAGCTCTTGTCTCTAGCTGCATATGTATCAAAAGATGGCCTAGTCGGCCATCACTGCAAAGAGAGGCCCATTGTACTTGCAAACTTTATATGCCCCAGTACAGGGGAACGCCAGGGCAAAAAAGGGGGAGTGGGTGGGTAGGGGAGTGGGGGTGGGTGGGTATGGGGGACTTTTGGTATAGCACTGGAAATGTAAATGAGCTAAATACCTAATAAAAAATGGAAAAAAAAAAGAGAGAGAAGAGTGAGCATGCATAATGCTTCCCTGAGATCTCCTGTAGTTTTTAAAGCCAACTCAAGATTATCCACCACAGCCCAAGGACCACAAGGAAATAAAGGTGAAGAATTGTGGGTGAAGCCTATGTGGTCTTCAATAGATTGGAGAAAAGTATATAGACAATCCAGGAAAACGTTGAGAGGCCATCAGTCAAGAATCAACTAGAAGAAGTAAGAAGTAATGAATCCCTTATTCTGACACAACTGATATTAACTAGAGACATTATTTAGGGTTTGGGCTCCCATTTCTAGGCTCTTATATCTTTGCCTGTCTTCCTCAAGTGTGTAGAAAATAAGCTACGAAGTTAAGAATTAACAACTTATAATGCAAATGCAATCATCTCTTTTATTTGGCAGAGACTTTTATTTTATTTTATTTTATTATTTTATTTTATTTTATTTTGTATTTATTGCCTTCCTTTCCAGGAAAGATTAGGATGTGTAAAGAGTAGGCAAGGAGGTCATATTCATAGCTACAACTATACTCCAGGCCAGTAAGCTAAAATTGAAATTCTCCTAGGGAAGAGGACTTTGAATAAAATACAAAATTTTTATTCTAAACCAAACTACAAGCATTGATTTAAAAAAAAAAGAAATTGATTGAAGTAGTATGGAATTAAATAGACAGTATGAATTCCTGACAGTCATGGGGAAAAGAAAAAAAATTTTCTCCAAAAAAGTTGACAATAGTTACTAGTGTCTTAGTTAGGATTTTACTGCTGTGAACAGACACCATGACCAAGGCAACTCTTAAAAAGGCAATATTTAACTGGGGATGGCTTACAGGTTCAGAGGTTCAGTATATTATCATCAAGGTGGTAGCATGGAAGTGTCCAGGCAGGCATGGTGCAGAAAGAGCTGAGAGTTACATCTTCATGTAAAGGCCACCAGGAGAAGACTAACTCCCATATGGTTAGGAGGAGGATTTCAAAGCCCACCTTCACAGTGACATACTTCCTCCAGTAAGGCCACACCTACTTTCACAAGGCCACACCCTCTAATAGTGCCAAGCATATTCAAACTACCACATAGAACTAATCCTGAATTATTTGAAATATATAAGTCATACGGAGGTCTAGCATATCCTAGCAAGAGTCATTGCCCCTTCAGCTACAGGCCCCTTATTGTCTTGTTTGTCTTATTCCCTCCAGACTTACTCTGGGCTTTTTCTTCACTATTTGTATAAACAAACACTCTGACACCAGCATAACATGCATAATCTCTTCTTCATAATATTTTCTTTGACTCCTCTCTCTGCATCCTTAGGTTCATCTCTCTTCTCACTTTGCCTCTCATAATGAAATGAATGGTGCCTTTTTAAACTGTGTCCTATTCTGTCATTGACTCCTCATATCCCACCAAGAACCACTGCCTGTGTCACTGTGGTAAGACATTAAACGCCATGCTATGGGTCAAGTGGGTGACTCTTCTGTCCCGTTTCCCACTCTGTATGTAGTTAGCCGTGGCTGTGCTTGAAGTATTTTCTTTCTCTGAGCCACATGGATAATTTATTTTACCTTACTGGTCACTATTTTTCTGATTCTCTTGCAGGCTTACTCTTTTATATTTTTTATTTTTTTATTGTCCTCTGCAACTGGAACTTGCCAGAGTACATCCCTGTCCCATTCTTCCATGACCCTCTCCCTAAGGCATTTTGTTCATACTTTGTGAATGACTACATAGAGCAATATTCATATCTCCAGCTTAGTCCTCATTTCTGAGATCCAGAGAGCTCCAGAATCTGCTCACTGTCTTCTGCAGAATGGTAGACGGCTGCTCTCTATACAACCATGACTATGGTGAAAAGGCTTTTTTGTCAGATGTGACTCTGAGTTTTAAACTGGCATGGAGTTCTCAATCTTGGCCTGCTGGTCTTCTAACCGCTGGAATCTGCCTATTGGTCCTTTTTCTAACCTTCTGCAAGGTGTTAACTAAAAGTCACTTTACCACAAAGAAAATAAGTATAAAAGCATCATCACCTAGATTCACAAGGCCACTCAGTCAAGTGCTTGCCCTGACTCAGTCTGTACACCTTAGTGAATTTCTGTATGGGTAGAGTAGCCATTGTGAAACCATAGAACTTCACTTTAGACTTTACACTTAAACTACCAATTAATTTTTATGACTTGTACCCCAATCACACTGCAACAAAAGTCTATGACCCTTTCTTTCTCTCTTCACTCACACACACATTTACTCTCTCTCTCTCTCTCTCTCTCTCTCTCTCTCTCTCTCTCTCTCGTTAAGACCCTCATACGAGGAAGAACAGACTTAAATTTTTTACTAATCATCAGCCTTTCAATGACTACCTTCTCCCTGTTGGTCTGCCCCGATTTCTCATTTTTCTCTCAGGTATCTAGAGTAGTCTTCCACACATCTATCCATACACGTAAGCACACCTACATACAACCTTCCCAAAATGAATCTGCAAAGAAATATAAACCTGGGTATTGGATCCTGAGCTCAAAATATTCGGACAAAGAAATGGCCTTCTGACATTTCATGTCTGCTCTCAGAGACATCAATTCCAGCTTTATCCATGACAGTATTAAAGTGTGTTGCCCCACCAAAAGTCATACCTCAACATCCTCAGTCTGTGCATTCTTGAACGTTCTCACCTTACTTGGATATGTATTTGTTTCAGACATAATTAAATCAATGTGTATTCATTGTTCATATCAGTGTAGCCTGTGCCCCCAAGGTAGCATGACTCATGTGCTCCTGGGAAGAGATTTGGGTACAGACAAATTCAAGGATGAACCAAGGGCAGGATCATAGTTGTGCTGGTTAGTTTCTATCAACTTTATACAAACTAGAGTCACCTGGAAAGACAGAATCTCAGTTGAGGAATCAACTCCATCAGACTAGCTTGTGGGGCATTTTCTTGATTATTGATTGATGTAGGAAAGCCCAGCCCACAGTGAGCTGTTGTCTTATGTTTTATGTTGTTTTATAAAGTAATTAGTAAGCATCATTGCTCCATTGCTTCCGCTTTGGTTCCTGGCTCAACAGTCCTGTCTTGGTAGCTTCCCTTAATAATGGACTATATAACCTGTAAGGGTAAAATGGACCTTGTCCTTCCCAGGTTCCTTTGTCCATGGTCTTTACTACAGCAATAGAAATCAAACCCGGACAGTGGTGCTACAACCACAGATCACCACAATGCTAGGAAACCACCAGGGTCCCTACAAAAGGCATGTAGCAGAGGGTTTTCTGCAAACCTGAGAAGAACTAATCGACTTTATATCATCAAGGTGACCTCAGACTTGTGGTTCTTGGGACTGTGGGGACTTTCTGAAGTGCTAAGCCTTACTCTTTCTGAGAGTTCACTATAACCTTACTTACAAGCTAATGCATGCAACATGCTCTGTGCCTTTATCTGTGTTCCTCTCTCTTCTCTACCAATAATTTGGGTACTGCTTTCCGGAAGAAAAGTTTGTAACAGTCTTTCCATTTGGGATGTATTTCTTTTGTCTGTTACTTTGCTAAAGCCTTAACAATCTCTTATTTCCTTGGTCAGTGCAAGAGCCACAGACCAAGGAAATTCTATTTGTGATTCAGTTTGTCTTGAATTATAATTGCATATCATTCAAGCCTTTCATAGGCTACCATAATGTCTGTCATAGTGCGGTCATGCAAATCATATTTGTTGTTCAAAAGAATACAGAATGCTCAGAGAAATACAGAATTCTGGGTGGATTTAGATGTGACCCCCAAGCAGAATTAATTGCCTACTGTTCTACACTTTCCTCTCGTGTAATGTGACCCACTGACAGTAGGGGCTGTGACTTCTCTGAATCTTATGTTTCAAAAATACACACCATGCTGGAAACTGAGTGAGTATTCAGCCAGTATTTGTGTGGTTGAATTGTGTTGCTGGTGTTGGAATGATGGACCACAACATGCTGCACAAGTGGAAGGGATAATTACTACCGAATAGCTTGGATTATTTTCTCCTACACTAAGGACTCATTACAATTTGCCATTCCTGGTAAATACAGCTATGCCGGGTTGGTCTTTCTGTTCGCCCTCAAACCTATGTGGAGAGAAATTAAGTGTCTACCTCAGATTCATTTCAAGCTCACTGCTCAGCTGATGGGCTTCACAATGCCTTTTGAGAATGCTTTTCAATTCTCTTCATCCCCTCCCCTCCCTCCTCCCTTAGATGTTTGTAACCCAGGGGAAAACAAAGCACTTAAATTCAACCAACACTATAATCATACACAGTGTTGAACAGCGAAAAGAAGAAACAGAAATTGGAGTTTTCTGTACATCCCCGCTTAGGGTTTAAATTCCTGTATTTGGATGTTTTAAATGGATACATAGGCCAAAGTAACAGCTCTTTATATTTGGATGATATCTATAGTGTAATAAAAACTATTTTATATCCCTATTTTTTCCCATTTTAAGTAACATACATTAAAGTAATTAGAAAAAAATCAGAGTGTTTACAAATATGATAAAGAGGAGCTCCTTTCAATTAACTTATAGCAATATGAATTTCTGTTTTTACATTTCTCTTTACCTGAAGTTTCCAAAGCACTTTCAAAGTCTAGAACTATTACCAATAGTTGTCAGGGGATAAAACACAGATATTTAAGAAGATCAACCAGATGTTGCCAGGAGATTCTTCACTTAACCAGGGTATACTTTGCATTTCTTGTGAGCCAAGAAAGCTAGACTGCTTATCATATAGTTATTCCATACCACTAGTTTTGTGCTCACTTAATGGTCATGGATTCTTGCTGTGAAAGACAAACCAAAGACTTAGGTGAATTTAAAGAAAATGTGACTGACTAGAACATGAGAACCCATGTTAAATTTGCTTTACCTCTAGTAGGTAAGTTTACTGTTCGAGTTGTTTACAGGAGTGTCTTAATTGCTTTTATATTTCTGGGAAAGAGTTTCATTAGAGGCTTATAGTTTCAGAAACGTAGAGTCCATGACCATTGTGGTAGGGAGCCGGGCATCAGGTAGACAGACATGGTTTTGAAGCATAACTGAGAGCTTATATCTTTTTGTTTGTTTGGTTGGTTTTTTTGGTTTTTTGTTGTTGTTGTTGTTGTTGTTGTTTTTTGATTCTTCAAGATAAAGTTTCTCTGAGCAGTTCTGGCTGTCCTGAAACTCTCTTTGGAGACCAAGCTGGTCTCGAACTCACAGAAATCCACCTTCTTCTACTTCCTGAGTACTGGGATTAAAGGCATACACCACCATGCCCAGCTGAGAACTTACATCTTGATCCACAGCCACAAGACAGAGAGCTAACTGGATACTGCATAATATTTTGAAATCACAAAGTGCTCCCTCAGTGACACATCTCCACCAATATGGCCATACCTCCTCATTCTTCCCAAACTCTGTCACTAAATGGGGACCAAATATCCAAAATATAGGATCTTATGGGGACCCTTTTCACTCAAGAGAACAACAAGAAGAAAAAATCCTTCACCAGTTAATAAATAAACAAACAATTCCATCTTCAGGTTGTCTTGTGATTAGTGTATATCACTATACCAGTAGTATATCTCACCTACCAAGCAAAAGATTTTTTCTAATATTAATCTGTTGCCAATTCTATTAAAGAATTTCCCCATTCTTTCATGTCTTATTATCAAAAGAGAAAGGGAAAGGAAAATTAAAGAGAGACAAGAAGGAAGGAAGGACACATGGGAGGAAGGATGGGAGGGAGGGTAGATGGATGGAGAAAGGAAAGAAAACAAAGGAAGGACAGAGGATGGAAGGCAGAAGGACTGAGCAGAGAGTGTGATGACTGTCCTCCACCCAAATGCATTCTGCCTTTTAATCTACTCATGGAGATGAGGCATTTCTCGATGGATGTGGCTTTCCTGTCAAACCCGCTTTTATCTGGTATGCAAATCAGACTCTGAATATTGAAAACCCACCTCCATTTCTACTTTCATTTTCATAATTTTCCCTTTCTCATCTGCCTACTCCTATAGGATACCATTGAGCCAAAGGAAAGCAATGGGCCCTTCACTCAAGTATCAGAGCACATTTGAACTCCACACAAAAGTAACAACATTCCAGTGACACGATGAAAAATGATTCATTGGAGACGTCCCTACTTCCCTTGCTTTTATCAGTTACTCATTCAAGACACTGAAACCAGCTGTTACAAAGGCTGGTATTTGCTTTACAAAAGGAAGAAAGCTCCCTCTGTATACACAGTCTTATTCTTCCCACTGATTCCAGCCTCAATAGCATTTGACAGGTTGGTAATTTGTATTTTTTTTTTTAAACCATAATTCATTTAGTGCCATTCTTCTTTATTGTTGCGCGTTTTATACATTGGTGCATGGAAAACATGGTTGCATTTTAACAATTCTATTCTTTGCAGTGATCATTCATTCAAGAGGAGCTGTACGAGGATCTTTGGGGACAGGGTGATGAATTGTGGAAGGGCCAGGAGGCCATGACAATGAGGAGAGGGGGATGGGGAAGAAGCAAGGTAGGAAGAAGTGAAAATAGAAACAAAGACAGTACATATACCTGGGATGACAAAGAGGGGACAACAGCATGAGAAAACATGGGGAGCTTGGAAGAAGAAAATGACAGGAGTATTATAGCTTTATGCACTATAGCATATAATGACTTTGAACTCACAACTTGCCTACTATCCCTAATGGGCTATGCATAAGCATTTTGTTATTCCTGTTAGCACTAGGTAAAAAGGGCAGCTTTCCCTAGTAAAAATATACAAAGATGATGACAAGAGTCAAGGTGCAGACTCACAGATTTGATTATTTGATCTATAATCATCTATGGTTGAGCCTCTGAATCCATAGCCTCAAGCAACTATAGCCCAAAACTGTAAGAAGAGGGGTGGGATATAGCTGGTGAAAGAACATGTCTTATATGTACACAAGACCTTGGCATTGATCCCTGGTGCAAAATGCAAATCACCAAAACAACAACAACAACAAATCAACAACCCCTCTCCAAACTGTTCCTGTAATGAGAGTGCACAAAATTCTCCTGTTACGGTTCCCAAAATAACAGAGAAGAGTTATTGACATAGCATTTACATTATGTTAATTATTACAAGTGATCTAGAGATGATTTTAAGTACACAAAGGGCTAGGTGTGAATGTACAGGCCTCTTTCCTAAATACTTGATAGTTTGCCAAGAAGGATCATGAAAAATGAGCCAGCCTGGGCACATATATGAACATGTGTGTAGCACATACACACCTCCCATACACACAATTCACCCTCACAATGAAGGATGTTCCTAAGCTACATGTAAATATTATGGTATTTTGTAAAAGAAACCAAACATTCCCAGACTTCGACATCCCCAGACTTTGAATGAGTCAGGGAGCCATCCTCTAGGAAATATCAAAAGATACGTTCAGTTGTACTAACCTTACCCATTTAGAAGTGGCATGCTTAGTGAAGTTCTCTAAAAGTGTTCTCTTTATCTAAATTGTCTTCCATCAATGTTGTGAGAATACCACTGAGCTGCTAGCCCTGACATTTAGAATCACTAGATGGGTATAGTTCTCACTTTGAAGAATTTCCCATAAAGTTGGCATATGTGCCATACATACCAAACATGCAGAACACATTATATTTGAAAATGACTTTTTTCAGTTACTGTGTGACTACTGGATATACGTAGCTATGGTGATCACTGCATGTCCACAGGTCGGATGACCACTGTTTTAGTCAAGGTTTCTATTCCTGCACAAACATCATGAGCAAGAAGCAAGTTGGGTAGGAAAGGGTTTATTTGGCTTACACTTCCATACTGCTGTTCATCACCAAAGGAAGTCAGGACTGGAACTCAAGCAGGTCAGGAAGCAGGAGCTGTTGCAGAAGCCATGAAGGAATGTTCCTCACTGGCTTGCCTCCCCTGGCTTGCTCAGCCTGCTCTCTTATAGAACCAAGACTACCAGCCCAGAGATGGTCCCACCCACAAGGGGCATTTCCCCTTGATCACTAATTGAGAAAATGCCTGACAGTTGTATCTCATGGAGGCATTTCCTCAACTGAAGCTCCTTTCTCTGTGATAACTCCAGCTGTGTCAAGTTGACACAAAACTAGCCAATACAACCACTATGTCTCTACACCTATGACAGCACTGCGTGTCCACATATAGGATGAACATTGTATGTCCACTGTTATGATCACAACTGTGTGTCCACAGCTATAATAACTACTGTGTTTCCACAGTTATAGTGACTTCTGTGTGTCCACAGCCATGATGACCTCTGTGTGTCCACAGCCATGATGATCAACACAGAAACACCAACAGCACCCAAAGGATGAACAATAATCTTTATCCAGAAAAAGAGAGATGATAACACACACACTTGACTACCAGGAAAATTCTGATGTCACTTGGAAGCCAGACAACACCGTTTATCAATGGACCACTGGCTTTGGTGGTCCGCTGTTAGGAGTGTGTCTATAGGCAGACAGAGATGTAATGGGGAAACAACAGAAGGAGACCGAAGATGGAGGGCACTGTGGGAGCGGAGGTTCTGGGGATGTGGGAGGGAGCAGCCCTTGTTAATCTCACCAAGCTGTTGTGGTTGAATGGACTCACTTTGCTCCCAAAGCAGACGCTTATGTTATTATTTCTCTCAGCGGGTTTCAAGCCGCCTGTTAGTTAATAAGAAAAGTGAGAGATGCAACAATTGCCTTTGCTTGGCTAGCTTGTAAAGGCTTTGTCACTCAAAAATGGAACAAAGGCCCTAATAACATCCCGTGCCATGAAGGCAAGTGTCAGAGAACAGACAGAAATCAATTATCTGGGTGAAATTCAGAGGCAGACGAGCGGTGTGCACGTGCACGGAGCCATTCAGACCACATAATCCCATTAACAGGGTGCTGGGCTCTCATGGGAGGGCAGAGCCACAGAGGAAAATTATAATTAAAAGTAAATAAAGGGAAATGAGTCCCCGGTGGTTTCCTGTCACAGCCCTCAACACAGACAGGGTTCCATCGGAGGGTAGCAGCGCCTTAAATGGCTTGTGCAC
This sequence comes from Mus musculus, assembly GCF_000001635.26. Taxonomy (NCBI): domain Eukaryota; kingdom Metazoa; phylum Chordata; class Mammalia; order Rodentia; family Muridae; genus Mus; species Mus musculus. Next base: position 29,515,175 of record NC_000075.6, read on the forward strand.
CAGGCTGGCTTGGAAATGGAAGCCACATGCTCTTGTGGGCATGCTCATTACTCCTGGCCGTTAGGGACGTTTCATAACTGAGTAAGACATTTGAAAAGCACTTGCAGGGTACCCAAGGCCAGGAGGAATCTTCCTGACATTGGAAATGGACAACTCCAGAGACGTTTTGTGTGCGTTGCTCATGCGGACGTGGCGTCTCAGGAAATGCGTCATGGGAAGGGACTGATGGACAAATGGGTACATAGTGGTGAGACAGGTGAGTGACAAGTCCATTCTCTTCTTCCCAAAACCAATATAAAATCATTCACATTGCTTTGTATCCGTTCATATGTTCAGACATGGACCCAAACCAAGTACACTAATGTTTTGGAGGAACACTCAGGCTTGTATTGCTTGCATGGCCCCTTTAGGGACTCGAGTGCATGGCTGGAGATGAAAGTCTTTCGACAGGGTGGTTATTTGTTCTTCTTCACCCGAATATACCGAATAGCCAGGAGACAGTAAGCACAGACAGAGTCTGATCTTGCTCCTGTCAGAAATTAGCTTTCTTGACTTTCAGTAAATAAATTAAACGTTCTAAATTGCAGGGTGCTAAACAGTTGAAAAGGGAAGGAGGAGGTGTTCTTGTGATCTGGGTGCTGAACGCAGGGTCTTGAGCTTGCTAAGCAAGTGTTCTACTACACTCAACCTCCAGTCCCAAAGCGGAGAAATGCTAGCTCTAGACCTTTTTGTGGTATCCCTGTGTTTGAAAGTTTTGTGAACTTAACTTCCCACAACCCATAACTGATGCAGAACATAAATGTTTTCAGAGTGCTTCTTCTGAGTGCTGTGCATCTATGGGCAGGTCAAAGATGTGCTTCCTGTAGGAGCTAGGAGGAGGCAGAGACAATTTATTCTAAATTGATACTGGATAGAGGGACAGACACACAGACCATGGCTACTGTATTGAATTAATAGAAACAGTGCTGCAGCAAGAGGCCTTTATACATTATGTTTATTCATATTTCCAGTTACTGGATGAATGAATAAAGGAATGAATGACATTGTAACAAGTGGCTTGTCTTGGAAAGTGCCTCACTGGATATGAATTTGGCGATTTCTACAATCCTAACCCTTCTACACAGGTCCAAGGATCTATCAACAAGCACAGTCATGACTTTATCATCAAGAGAGATATGACTCCTCCTACAGGAAGAATAAATTTGAAATGAGGAATGTTTTAGTTTATGTCATGGGGTGGAAATCCTTATGACGACGTTGCAGGCTCTCTTCTAAGTGTGGTTTTATCATTGACTGAAATCAGTAACTAGAGTCTGGCTTCAGATCATGTAGGCCTGTGAAGAGATACCAGAGACATTGACAGGACAGAAAAAAAGATTTTTTTTTTTTTAAAAATTTATTCCCTAGAAGTCATCATGAATAAGCAGAGTAGCGTGAAGGTGGCTTCTGCAGCAAGGAGGGCTATTGCGCCCACTGTCCCTCGCAGACTGTGTCAGTCAATAACTGGTGGGTGCTAAAAGCTGCTAATGTGTACGGAACAGGAGTGCTGTAAGCTCCCTGCCCCCAAGTCCATCACCTCTGGTGGTGGCGGTGGTGAGAATTCTGTTTGGAAGAAAGTGCAGTCAGGGAATTCTCCCTTATTTACAAAGACAGTAAGTGGTACAATTCAAACCCAGCAGCAGCAGCTGGCACCAGCCCCAAGGCTTTTGCAGTTCCTGTGGGGTTGGGGAAATACTGAGCAGTCATTCAGTGTGAGCTAATGACATATGGGGCAGCAGAGAGCCTCAAGTCAGTTCAGGGAGGGCTGGTAATTATTGCTAACTAAATGAGGTGTCCAAGCCCTCCATGCTGGACAATGTGTTTTCTCTGAAAGGTAAAGCTAAAGGAATAGCAGGGAGGGACTCCAGAGGGAGAGACCTGCGTCTCCTTCCCAGACAACTCCAATGAAGATCCTACAGACCCACTGCCTGTTACACACAAACGCTGGGTGATGCAGGACATAAAGATCCTCCTTCCTTGCGACTGATGTGAATGTTTGCTGAGACACAGCACAGCAACAGCAGCACGAAGGCGTTTGCGGTTGGCACCTCTGCTGGGAGCTGTCATTGAGTTGCCATGCAATGTCAAGGGTAGCTCAAGGTCAGGCTTCGGAAAGAGACAGGGAAATTTGAGGGTCAGCTGCTTGTTTGCTTAAAAGAAGTACCATCCATTTAGTCATCACTTCTCCATACTCTCTAAAGATGATTCTTAGTTTTAATGATATTCTCTTATATGTGAAACAATCCTTAGTCTTAAATGTCAGGTATATGCCCTGTGGTCATATAGCTTAGGGTACAGTAGCAATGAATCAGGTACATTATTAATTCAGAAGTACAATGATGCACTTGAGACTTTTAGGGATAAAGTGTATGCAGAGCAGCCTGGACAGGAATGTAAAACAGGAGACATTCACAGCCAGGCTTGCTTAGCCTACTGAAGTTACAATCGAAAATGCTGGACTCAGCTGAGTCAAGAGTAAGAGAGGGATCTCCAGGTGTTCCCGGCTTTGGCTTCGAAATCCCCCCCCCCCCAGCCTAGATCATACGTCAGATGTGTTTGGAAATAGATGCTGCCCCTCAAGAGAAAGAAAGAAAATAACTAACAATGTCTGTATAAATTAGAGAAAATATTTATAATTACTAAGCCCTTGAAAATTCAGCCAGCTTACACAGAAAATAGACAGCTTTAATACTTATGCACTTACTGTGAGCAGGACGGGTCCTGTGTGGTATGCACTGCTAGGGCTAGATCTTTGAACGAGAACACTAGGTCTGAGCCCTCAGTTGAAAGTGTCTCAAAGGATGCACAGAAATATAACTCTGGTACTGCATAGGGCTGCTACCAGAGACAAAGACCTGTAAAATCCTTACCTTTTTAAGTCTGTAATTTTTTTTATAGCAAAAAGTAAGCCAGGTAGAATTAGAATCCATTTCAGTTGTTATATGATTTAGGGGAAAGTCTCTGGGACCCACAGACTTTAACTTATCAATGATGGGTTAAAATAAATAAGCTTTAAATTCCTTCTCTAAATTTAATATTCAACAAACCCCCCTTTCTCAGATTTTCACTATGTTTACCTTAGGTTCATATTAACAAAGCTTCTAAGATATAGTTTGTTTAAGAAAGGACATATCCCAGGGCTCTATAAAATGTGTGGTATACGTCTATCACTCAGTGATTAATGTTCTCACAGAATATACCTCATGGTGGATAGCAGACCATCTGGACTTCCAGCTCCAGGGTATCTACTGCCCTCTTCTGGCCTCCCTGGACATATGCACTCATATGTGCACACACACACCCTCAATTAAAAAATAAAATAAATCTAAAATAAAGTTATCTTCTCTTTCAAGGTTTTTAAGAGAGTATCATGTTAGGTCATCAGGGGAGATCAGGGGATAGAGGGGTGTGCATTGTTGCCTTGGAGCAAGCCATGATATTTGTGACATCATCATGCTGTTTCAAGTTTTTCACTGAGATGCCTTTGTTAGGAATGACCACTCTTCCGAGGGCCACCGGGTGTTATCTGGAATACACTCTTATGCTCACCAATTTCTAGGATTTGCTGGGATTCACTCTTCTGCTCACGCATGTCTAGGATTTGCTTGATTGCCACGTGATCCACAACTACCAACTTCTCTGCTACTGCCTCGATTTTGTCAGTTTGAGACAAACTGGGATCATCTGGGAAGAGCAAACCCTCACCTAGGTCTTCTCTCCACTGTTTTTGCCTGTATACTAGACCTTAGGGATGTTTTGATGGTTTGTATGGGAGAACTCAGCCCATTGTAAGAGGTCCTGGGTCATTCCCTGCCTTAAACTCCTGACATGACCTCCCTGGGTGATGGACTATAACCTGTAAACTAATATATACCCTTTGCTTCCTTCCCCTTCCCTCCCTTCCTTTCCCTTCCCTTCTCAAGTTGCTTTTGGTCAGTGTGTTCATTACAGCACTAGAGAAGCAAAGTAGAGCACTCTCTGAATGCAACACGGGGAGAAAATAGAAATTGGATTCGTTCTTGGGATGTTAAGAGGAAAACAAGCCTGCCTTTGGCACAAGCATCTCTCCCCAGCCCTAGGCATTTCTCCTCAGAAGACTCACCATGGAGGCAATGAGACTTCAGCCCAGCCCCACTGACAGGATCTGCTCCCAACACTGCCCAGAAGGAAGCCAGATTAAAGGCAAGGCAGTTGCTTAATCCTCCCTCAAAGCTCCTTAAGCATTTCTATCAGGGTCAGCTCAGCTAGTGCTTACTCAAACTGCCAGTGGAAAATATCCTAATTTAGGCCCTTCTGCTGACTGTGAAATTGAGAAAATGAGAGACTGGATCCTGATCAGAGGATACACTGGGGAGATGCAGGTGTTAGGCGAGCACTTGGGGGTGGGTGGCAGGTACGAAGCCAAACATTTCCTTTGCAATGAAGAGATCTCAGGAAGGAAGATGCTGTTTCTGTATTGACCTCACTTCCCCATTCAGAAAGATTCATCGCAAACCTCCAGTGCATACTGAGCACCTACTGGGCGAGCCTGGAGAAGGTGTGCTGAGTGCAGAAGGGCCAGAGTTCAAAGGCAGTCGCATGGAGCTGCTGGTCCAAGGGATAAAGAGCAGGGAGCTGGTGCCGGTGGAAATCAGGATGGGAGCAGGACAGAAAGGGTATAGGAGATGAAAGGATCATGAGGAGCCTGCTAAATCAAGTTTGACTTGATCCTGGCAGTAGCCGAGAAAGCCATGCAAGCATTTGCATTTGGAAAGCAATATGACTGCATTTGTATTTTGAAAGATCTGATTAGCAAGTGGGAAACAAGATTTGAGGAAACCAAGCATAAGAAAGATGGGAATCCCTTGTGGGTATTGTAGTGACAGAACCAGACAGCAGGGGAACTGAAGAGAGCTAGGGTTAGGGTGCAGGAGGAATTAAAAGAAGGCATCACTTGGCTTCACTGGGTGATGGTTAGTGGTGATGCAGGAGAAGGGTATCAAGGAAAAAAAAATCGAGTTTCTAGCCTGGACAATGTGTGCGGTGTACCAACACCACAGAACGAAGAGCAATGGTCAGTGCCGCATCCCCGGGACTGAGGGATGCAGAGGTGTACAGAACAAGTTGTAAGAGTAGAAGTCATTGTAAATGTGCTCATCTCTCTCCCACTCCCCCATGGTAGCTTCTTTTCTCTAAGTTGCCTAAAAACAGAGACAAGCTTAGCATCTGCCTTAGGATCCAGAACATTGATAGTTGTTTTGTTTTCATTTCAAATACAGAGCAGTAGAGATGAGAGAAAAGCACATGACCATCTAATCTGCATGATAAGGTTCCAGGGCTTTCATTTCCACGGTGGAAGAGCGAATGTGCAAAAGAGAACCTATCGCTGTAGACTCATGGTCTGGCTCAGCAGAGAACCAGCTGGGGAGGCACCTAGGGGGAAGCTGGGGGAGGAGAGCCAGGTGCTGGCTTTCATAGCAGCTTTGTTAATGATCTGGAAGAGGAAGGAAACTGCACGCTCATGAAGTTTTCAGCTGAGTAGCCAGAATGGGAAGTGCCAGGGAGGAGGGCAAAATAATTGGACTCAAACCCAAGTGGCAGCAGAGAATAGGGACCGTGAGAACCCACTTTTGCGTTGGTGATTTATTGCAAGAAGACCACATACTTTCTGAAGAGACAGGAGAAGAGTGCTCTATTAAGGTCTCCAGGAGGCATATTAGCTCTACAAAGTCACTAGGTTGTGGTTCATTCAATGCTTCATTAGGTGTTAAATGACAGATGGTAATAATAATATTAATCATACAGGGCTAACATTTATTTAGCTCTTCCTGTGGACTTAACTCTAAGCTGAGGCTTCTTCCTTCTTTGACATTCTGAGTTCTCCTGAGCAGCTCCTCTGTAATTGGAGAGCTGAGAGTGAAGGATTGAAGTGACTCACCCAAGGTCACACAACACTTACTGGGCAAGGGTGGAATGTGAAGACAGATCTTTGTAACCCCAGAGATTCTGGTGCTAATTATTGCCCTGCATGGTCAGTATCATTGTGTAAATAATGTTATAGCCAGCATCATTTATGAAATTAAGACCTTGTAGAATGACTGTAATAAGTTTAGTATCATTTTGCTTTTGCTACAGGGAAACTCTGATCTCTGTGTATAGACATCATCTCCAGCCAAGCCCTTAACTTCTCTATCTGCAAAATCTACTCACAGAGAACTCCTAACTTCTCAAAAGCTTAGAATCTCTTGTATTGAGTGTTCCAAACCTCCCTTGAAAAGGTCATACATTCCTGTACTTGCTAAATTCCACCCATTGGTAGAGAATAATTCCAGAAGTATTGGCAGTCATCCACCGTTCACTTGTGAGAAAGTCTTCTACTACGCATCTCTACCACTCAAATACCTAGGAGATGGCTTTGAACTAAGTATATTCTCTACAAATGTACCTTGTACATCTAGAGTCTGGCTTCAGATCTTGTAGGTCCAGAGTTGTGGTGTACCAGAGACATTGACAGGACAGAAAAAAAAAAAAGATTTTCTTTTTTTAAAAAAATTTATAAGATGGAAAAAAAAAGAGATGGAAAAAAAGACTGAGTTGCAAAATATGGGTATTGTTCACTTGGGAAACAGATATCTTAGGCTAGCAATCATCTGGTTTCTGAACCTGTGTAAGACACATCAGCCAGAGCTGAAAAACCTGGGGACCATCAGTTCTTTTTAGTGAGTGCTTAATTACAGTGAACAGCCAGAAAGGTGTGGCTTTGATGAGAACTTTTATTATCACCAATAGAGCTTCCACTATACACACTTGATCAGAGCTTAGAGAAATCAGAACAACTCACTAAAGGCGAACACATACACTAGGCAAATGTAAAGCACCGTAAGAGCTACCAAAGAGTCTCTTGCCATGGAAAGGCCCATACTTTAAGCAGGTGTAGTGAGGTTCTTAAAGAAAGTGATTTCTTAATCTCTCTTGACTGTGCCTTCTCATATGCTTTCTTGATTGCGTTCTCATTGTCATATGTCCTCAAACTTGGTACAGCCTGTCTGACTATGGAAATAATTCACCATGGTTTTGAGTTTTGTTTTCTCTTGTGTAACCTCACCTTTCCACTTTACGTCCCCTCACATTGTTACCTGCAGGCTTGATGGAGAGGTAAATTCTGCTGAAATGCCCCCTGTTTATTTGACAGCTACCTCAACTCGATTAATGGTCTTGGCATTTTCATGATACCTCCCAGGCACATATAGAGGCCACCCCTCAAGCGGTGGCATTTAGTCTTTTTCCTCCTTCATGTCCTGTGTTCTGACCCTAGTGCCTCATTCACTCTATCCCAAATATTTAGTACAATTCATTTTCTATTTAGTATCGAGGAGGAGGAGGAGGAGGGATGCAGAGAGCGAGGAAAGGCGGGCAGGCCAACTCAAATGCTACAATATTTTCTCTACTGTGAGTTGACAAAAATGAAGTGGTTTTCAGACAAACAATTTAGGTTCGAGAGTAAATCCTCATGTCTGAATGTTAAACTCGAGTTGATCCAAACCTCATTATCCATTGAAAGGATACATCAGTTTTCATATTCTAATATGTACTAGATATTTGCCCACACATGGTAATGACAGACCTGTTAAAGAAGAAAAAAAAGAGAGGGGAGAGAGGGAGACAAAAAAAGAAAGATCCCTCCTCCCCAAAACAGGCAAAAAAAAAAAAAAGAGAGAAGGCCAGAGATTAGAAGAAGCAAAATAGAGTTTCAAAGACAGCCTGCATTCTTGCCTAGTGTGGGGTCACTTGGCTGGAAATAGGTTACAAAACATCAAGTGTTCTTTTTAACTAACAACCTCATTCAATCGTCTTATTCTAGCATGGACTAGAATACACAGTTCACCCAGGGATGACATAGAGACTTCTAGAAAACCTCATGAAAGATGTAGATTATCTCAGGGCTAAAAGGTGAAAAATAATTATATCTTAAAAAAAATTGCAAATTCCAGATGCTGGCGCAGCTGTATTTTAATATTCCAATACTATGACAAGAGTGAATCTTGCTATGCGCCTCTTATCTTCCCCTCACATACCAGTGCTGTCAATGCCATTGGCAATTTTACATGTAAATGAGCTCATCTATCACTCTGTGCTCTGCAGCAGCTCTCTTCTGAGCCTGCCATAGAGTTACACCATTAAATCTCCCTGCTTTACAATATACATCATGACATATTTGACATCAATCAGCTGTGTCAGCCTGCTCACTGTAAACCATAAACTGGCTCTGCATCCCTCCCTGCACGGGGTGATTAAACCTGCTTGGGGTAGCTTCCTGATTACAGTGATAAATGGTGATTCATTTCCAACTCATTCTCTCCACCTGTTCCTGGCTCCTGCCCCATGCTCCTCATGCCTGCCTGCTGGAGGAGGCGGTGGTCAGTGGAAGGAGAGTGCACATGGAATTGTTGATTTGTACCCTTGGGTTTAAACTCTGGCTTTCAATTTGGCAATTACCACTTGGCTCTGGGTTATGACTTTGCTGTTTTTAAATAGGGTTGTGAGGCTGTGTCCTTTATTGTGGAATCAGGACACGGTGATCTATGAACTAAGAATTTTTCCAAGGATAGCCTTCCCTACCTCTGCTATTAAAGAAAGATCAGGAGATTAACTCCCAAATCCCAGTGATAGATTTTAGCTGCTTGTCCATCACACCCTTCTGTACAAGAGGCAGTTTCTGTCAGATTAGCTCCAACTACCTCCAAGTCCTAATCAAGTCAGAGTATCAGAGCTCATGTGAATGGAGATGTCATCACTGTGAATATAACTATAAATATATTTTAATCACTATTTTCCGCTGCCTCACTTGCAATTGTCAATGTTTTCCTGTCAGAAGGAAGACATTGCTAGTGGCATGCTGGCACAGTGGATCATACCATACAGCTGACCACAGGTGCCAGTGTATTATGACAATACACTTGAAAGCTACTAGACCAGATAATTTATGTGCTTTGTTCCAGCAGAGAAATGCAAGGGAATTTCAGCATTGTGAAGAGATACTCCACTGAACTGACTAGGCAATCCATCTGATCGTTCAGAAAGTCCTTTTGCCCTTCCTTCTGTTGGGTCTGAGATAGAAGCTGCCTCTCTTATTTTCTGGCACAAGGACCAAGCCATCTGCTGACCAGTGGAAGCATCCTCAATGGTGTGTATTCTCCAGAACATCTCCTAGGTAATAAATCAGGGGGCTCTTTGGAGCTAACAAAATACAGAGTAGTAAGCATTCTTTATCCATAGTTACCCTAAACAAACCAAGGACTACCCACCTGCTGCTTGTTCCGATTTTTATCAGCCTGGTTGCTCAGGTCTCCTTTGTCTAATGATCTCATTCATCTACCAGAATCCACAGTGGTCTTTTCCAGAGAGAAGTGCACAAACCATCTGGATGGAGTAGATGGGAAGATGGTCTATTGCTACCCAGAGGTGGACAGATTCAGCTTAGGGACGCCCACAACAGGCAGGTTATCTCTAGAACTGGTAGGCAGAGAGATCAAGAAAAATGCAAGATGTAGGGAGACAAGGATGGAGAGTATGCTGATGAGCTCATGAAGAGTGGATGGGCAGAGAAAGGGGGAGCATAGAACAGGGGAGGGGCAGGAGGGAACAGAAGGAGAAAGTTAGCTTCTTGCTTTCATTCTTTGGACATCCAGAGTAATGAAGCCTCTTTCTAGAGAAGATGAATGGGCATCTGTAGAGATTATGAGTGAGGTTTTATTGCAGATCAATAAATCTGTGTCAGAGATTCCCATCTGGAGGGAGTTTTAATTTAAAGGAAAGAGTGATGAGTTCACAATGATAATAAATCAAAAAAAGTTGTGGATTCACGTATGCATCAACCTTCTATCAAAACACACATCGATGTCAAGCAAGAGTTTGAAAACAAATCTCCCAGGTGATTTCGAAGGACAGCCATGGGAACCCAATAGCTCACCCACTGAGGGACAAAGAAGAGGCTGCTGCCACACTTCACCCTCACCCACATCTCTGACAAGAGCTGAGGGAAGCTGAGGATTTATATCGCTGCCATTAGCAGGAATTGCTAGTTGTCACCAAGCAACAGCTGTCTCAGATCCAAATCAAGAAGAGTTCTCCGAAAGGGAGAAAGGAGGTTTCACAGTCACAAAACTGAGATAGCAGCTGACAAAGGATGGGAGAAGGGAGGGAGTGAATACAGGAAATTCTGAAACTTCTGTTCAAACTCAATTTGAAGTGCTGAGGGTAATTCTGAAACAACCCTGCTGTTCCTTCCCACCCCCCACCCCTACTCCATGGATTCCAGGTTTATGCTGATGGTTTCCACTGAGCATAGCAGTGAGCAGCAAAGACACAAGGTGTGGCTTATGGACTAACGGTGACAGTGGCCCGGGGCAGTGGCAGCACCATACCTTGAGAAAGCTATCACATACAGTGCTAATCAGCTCTCTACCACACTCTAGAAAAGCTGCCAGTGTGTGAAAGGATGCCTATCTGCTGAACATTTGATGTACTTTGTGTGTGTGTGTGTGTGTGTGTGTGTGTGTGTGTGTGTGTGAGAGAGAGAGAGAGAGAGAGAGAGAGAGACACGGAGAGATGGAGAGACACAGAGAGAATCTGTACGAACTTGCTCATCTTTCAAATACTTCTGGGATCCTGAAAAGAAACAACTAAAGAAGTCAGCCAAACAACTATAGAAAGCATCCACCAGCAAACAACTATAGAAAGCACCCAGCATCTTGCTCTGCACACGTTTTATGTAGTCTTTGCCCTGCCTCCCAGGCACCACATACGTACATTTGATCAACCGTAGATCAGAAACATTTTCTCAAGAAAATGCTTTTAAGTTGAACTTGTATAGATTTTGTTTATTCTTATCATTATTTCCCCCAAACAACACAGTGTGGTGACTATTTGCATACCATTTATGGATAGTCCAAGTCATATACTAGAAGCACGAATTGGATTTAAAGACACAGAGAGATAGAGATAGAGAGGGAGGGAGGGAAGATGGGGGAGGGGAAGGGGGAGAGGGAGAGGGGGAGAGGGAGAGGGAGAGGGAGAGGGAGAGGGAGAGGGAGAGGGAGAGGGAGAGGGAGGGAGAAAGCTGGGTAAAAACCATGGAGGGAGAGATAGGGAAGGATTTCAAAGGGAGGGAATAGTGTGGACTGGATTTGACCAACACACACACACACACACACACACACACACACACAGACACACACACACACACACACACACACACACAAACATGCATATACACTACTTCAGTAACAGGAAAATGGAGACAGAAGGATCAACAGATAGCTGGAACAGGCAGCTTCTCTGGTCTAACCCTGCCTCCTGACACCATTTCTCCCTTTAAAATCTAAAGTGTGATATCCTTGTCCTATTGGGGGTTGCTTTGAACCAATGACTCTAAAGGCATGTCCACACAGTTTCACACATGGGAATAGCCTTGGATAACCAACCAGCTTGTACACTTCAGCTGTGGTGTTTTCTCCAGTGTTGTGCCTTGCTGAGGGTGTCAGGAAGAATATTTTCAGAAATGATGCTTAAATGGGAGAAGACAGTTCTAATGGAACACCTGGGTATATCTACAAACTTACATACAAAGAGAGCTTAGTTTCTACAAATTTTCCAATCATCATTAAGAATGTGCATGTACTTTTCAAATGTCCCTGGATGGGACCTTTATGCTCTCATCCATCAAGAATATTTGGTGACCATGGAATAGTTTACTAGATTGGTTCCTCCATACCATTTCAAAGATCAGCAAAGTGAGTTCTACAGAGGGGGCAGAGATTTTGTGACACAGTGGGTCAACCCAGCAGTCAAGAGAGCCTTAGACTTTAGAATTATGATGGCTGAACCTTGGCTCACTGATCTCGTAAGTCAAATTCAAGGCCTGATGCCTCTGGTGTATGTATCTTCAACTGAAAATTCTTTCTCCCCGAGTTCTCTGCTGAATACTTAGAATTAAATGAAAGTCAGTTTTAGAAAAGATTGTGGCACCATTAATAATCATTTTCATATCAATGAGACTGTCTGAATGCTCCTGTTGGGATCTTTATGCAAATATCATTGTATGCAATTATATCTAAAAAGGTCTAAAGGGAGAAAGTACACACAAGGCCACTGACAATAAAAAAATGAAGGCAACAAGTATTTATTACTTATAAATGACTTGTAAGTGCCCTCTGACATTTTCTTGTCATTACATTCTTAGTGGACACTCACAGCCCCACTGAGCTCTGAGAATTAAATAACATGCATTCTGACAGAGGAGGCAAAAGCATTCTGAGCCCAGCTCCCAAGCTGCTGATTCTTCTCCGTGGTCTGTTTTCTATTTTCTGTAATTTTTTTTTTATCATTGGCATACTATTTCCTGTAAACTGTCCATAACTTTAAGCAGGCTTGCTTTTCCTTTTTTGCTCTGGTCTCAATCCCATCCCTACTGTTCTCAGAATGGCTTTCTGAAATGGACTATGGCCATCTTCAGGTACCTTCAAAGGCTCTCCTCCCTACTACTTAAAGCCTCAGTTCCCAAGCATGCTTCATGGTCCTCAAAGGTCAGGAAAAATGTACACGTCCACCTTATTCTCTGATTTCTGTTGTAGTAACTGCCAGTCACAGCCTCAGGAAGGATAAGCCATCCTACCAGCTTGCCCCCGCCTTTCTTGCAGTAGAACTGTCCTCGCTCTTCCAGTCACTGAACTGCCACTTCCCATGAACACTCCACAGGCTTCAACTCTGCACAACCCACAGTCAGACCCCCACTTACTGCCAGCTGTTGCTATGTTCTCCTGTATATAAGTCCATGCGCTTAAAAACAGAAGCTAATTCAGCCTGCAATGCTTGGAGTAGTTAGCATCTTCCCTGGAACATACTCTGAGCTTCATGCACACTGGTTGAATTGAATTTGTTCTTAATAGCACTAGAGAGTGTTTCTCACGTGGGGAACAGTGGATCAGGAGTGACATGCCTGAAATGCACTAGACCATTAGTCCAGGAAACACTGGGTCTGGGATTTGCTATTTCATGGCCTTTGCACATTAGTCAAGTCCCTTGTCCTTTCTGAACCTTATTACCTTAGCCAGAATAAGAGATTGGTACCTTTCTAGAAGTATGAGGTCCATGTGTTTCAGATAATTAGAAATTGCATCATCTAACACTTGAACATAAATAGCAATCTTCCCTGTGTTCTTTGAAAGCATATATGCATGTCTGTCCACACCCTTTTCCATGATAGGCACTTTCTTGGGAAATAAAAACAAATGAATTGAAAAACATCCAGGAAATTCTCATATCAATTTTGTGATAGCAGCAAGTTCATCACCGTTAACTTTACCATATTTCTTTTTAAAATATAAGTTTTTTAAAAAAAAAAAACTAGAGTTCATGGAGTTTCCAATTTGATGTTCACTAAGTGTTTTAAAGATTCTGAGCCATAGTAGAATAGTACTTATTAAACAATTATATACAATTTTCCCTATCACTGAAAACAAGGTTCTTCATAAAAGTTGTACTTAGAGGTATAGGAAACCTCAACTGTTGCCTGGAATTGCCAGGTAATTGAATTTAATCTAATTAGATCACCTTTTACAGGAGTGTTGTCAAGCTAAGAGTGTCCTTTTCCATGCCTGTATGAAGATATAACAGAGAATGGACATTTCTGTTTAAGATACAAATTGCAATGATGGATGTCTAATCCGATTTTCCCACCAAAAGTACGCTATCATGTAGGCTACACGCCTTTCTACAAGTGTGGTGGCCAATGTGTTTCAGCCATGACCAGGAACATCATGTTTAATTTTGTGTAAATAATAAAACCACATTTAAAAGAAAGAAAAGCATAAAGCTTTCTAAATCAGTTTGCTCCGTTAAATCCAGCAAATGTTATAAACAACAGAATTAGAGAAGGGTCTCTCATAGTCACTGCTGGTCAGAAATGTGAATTGTATGCTGGTAAGAGTTTTGTTCAATCACAGACAATAAAACAATACATAAATGTGTTACAAAGTCACAAAACAGAAAACGACTTAAAGAATGAGAACTGCAAATTAACCTTTATTGATCATTTGCCATATTCTGTGTGCTGTGTGCCACAGGGTCTTTTTAAAACATTGTTTTCTGAAAGGCGAACGTGATGGTAGAGTACTCTAAAGTTTCTTTTTTTTTTTTTTTAAAGGAAGTAGTAAAGCATTTATCTTATCCATTTAAGAGCCATATGGCTCTGATAGCCATCGATCATACTCAGTCCTGTGTGGGAGGACATAGTATCCTGCCCCACCCCCACACTTATATACTGGGTCAAGTGAGGTCCAACAAGCTTTTACATGAGAGAGAATGTGAAAACCGAGCTTTGTTGAGCATAAATTGAATCCAGGTAAACTGATAATAAAACAAAGACTTTAGCCTGCAGAACAGACCAGAATACAAATGAAAAGGGGGATACTACAACACCGCTATCCTCTGAATTTATGGATTTAATTAATGAAGATCAAAATATTTTAGAATTGGGTTTTTTTTTTTCTTAAACATGTTCGGACATTTTTTTCTTGTCATTATTTTCTAAGCAGTATAGCATAGTCTCTATTTATATAAGATTGACATTTTTAAATTTACTGTTTTATTTATTTATTTATTATTTACTTTACATTGTAATATCAGGCCCCCTCTCCTCCTAGTCCCTTCTCCACCTCTGAGAAAAGGGAGCCCCTTGGAGGCCATCATCCCCATAAGATTAACATGGAATCGGGTATTAGAGTATATGAGAGGATTGTGTATGATATCTGCAAATCTAACATCATTTTCTATAGGGAACCTGAGCATCTGCAAATTTGGGAAGCCTTTGGAATTATGAAGCAGAGCCCCTCTGTATGCCACAAAATTACTTGTCCATTCCCATGCAATAGCAAGCATTGAAGATTGGCAGGAAAGTAAGAGTTATTGCTGAGTCTTTGTTAAGTCTGTGGATTACACACTAAATAAGATTTCCCAGGATGGTTATGCTTTGTTGCAGCATCATAACTTGCAAGTCCCTTTGTGTTGCTCTAACAAAATATCTAAGGCAGGTATGGTGGCTTATCATGTAATCTCAGCACTTATAAGGCTGAGGCAGGAGGATTTCTCCAAGTTTCAGGCCAGATTGGATAACATAGTGAGTTCAAAACTAATGTGGGTTTCAGAGTAATATCCAGTCTCAAAAATTGTAAAGCTTAACAAAAAAATTGCAAAGGAAATATAAACATATTTGCCACCCTTGGGAGGCTGAGAGCATGAGGTGGAAGTCACATCAGTTTTGTGGCTAAGGATTTCGAAGGCTCAGCTTGTGACTGACTGTCTCCTCTGGAAGGGAGGGGCCGTCATCACAGCATAGGTGACTGATGGTGAAGAGAAGACCTATAGCTAGTTCTGTCTGCCCAGTATTTGACAATGAAGAATGTTGTCTTCATCGCTTCACTCCCCAAAAGCCCTACCATTCAACATTACCATGGTGGTGAAGGATCAAACATTCATTTTGGAAGGAAACATTCACAGTGGAGATAAACAGGGCATCCTACTATTCATACAAGAGGAATAGCTACTATTGCAGGTTGAGTGACGATTGCCCAGGATGTCATCCAGACATTGACTTTTGAATAGTGACTATACTTTGCCAAGAGAGCTTGGAGACAGAGTAGGGTAGTGTGAAATGAGAGGTAATTATAGTACTACCAGAAGGAGGGACATGTCCCAATGCAGAAGAACATAGAGTATGATATGTTATGGGAACTAAAGTGATACAGATGCTGACTGTACACAGTGAACAAGAAGGGTGGTGGCTGGAGACTGACCTGTGCAAGCACACAACACTCACGTTGGACCTTGTTAGTTTGACTGGACCCCACTCACCTATGCCTGAAAAAGTGAGGTAGGCTTAGATTTCTTGGCATCTAAGGGAAGATCATTAACAGTTTCTGATCAGGGAGTGCCAGAGTCAGAGTTGCACATTGGGAAGTTAAGCTGGCTTGGGGAATGGTACCTTTCACACCAACTGATCAACAGCCCCAGGGCCAGCATGATGCAAGCAAGAATAAACACTGGCTGGTTCTGTAGGCAGGGATAGATGGAGAGTCAGATTGCAGGACAGAAGTCTAAGTGGGAAGCAGATCTAGGCACCATTCCCACAGAGGTGATAATTGGGACAGTGGGAGGTGATAAGAACAGCATTGTAAGAGAAAGTATGAGGAACAAAGGGTGATTTCTCTCAGGGGCATTGAGGAACAGCAGAGCTGATCAGTGGTGGACCAGTAGTGGAGGAGGCTGAAGGGGGGTGGGGCGGATATCAGGTGTTGCTGCCAGAGAGGGACGAGGTTTTATTATCACCAGTAGTGGGTCACTAAGAAGGAAGAACTATGTGAAGGAGTAGGTTGGATTGAGATCCAGCCAATTCGTTTCATAATTAATAACTTGGTGATCAACTTCAAGAGGGAAGTTGGGAAAGTGTGAAGGCAGAAGACAGGTGGCAGAGCCTGCAGAAGCCTAGACAGGCTGGTACACACTAAGTGCAGAATGTTCTCTCACAAGTTTGTCAGAAAGAGGAAAGAAAATACCCTGGAAAAGTCAAGCTGGTCCCCTTGCCATAGGGGGAAAATGATTACTCCAACTTGCCTCACGTGATACTCTGCAACGCTGTGGAGTTTTAAAGATGGAGGGTACTCGGTAAGTAATATGTTAAAATTATTTATGGGGTTTCTGGTTCTCACCACCTCTGAACAATGCAGAGAATGATCTGCATCTGTCTGGTGGTTCACAGTCACATACTCAACACTGCCAACTTCCACCCAAGCCACAGACATCGCTTCACATTTCAACAGCAGCCAACACTACCCACCACAGTGGACAAACTTCGATTGACAATCCCAGGAACAATTCCTTGAAGTGGATCAAATACTCTTGAGGATTTTAGCTTTTCTTGCAGTCTGTCAGGTTAGGCAGATACCATGGTCATTGGCAGGAAGGTGAGGTCAGGTAAGCTCAGGGCCAGGGAGCTAACGTTTGCCTATATATACCCACAATGTAAATCAGGAATCTAATGATGGAGGGCAAGCCAACTGATACCTCACCCTCAACAGCTCTTCCTTGGACGCCTGTCCATTAGGCATAGCTGTCCTTTTGCCTCAGGGCAGTCCAGTTACATCAAGACCTTCAAAGTCTTGCCATTGGGGGGAGGGGCAGTGCTCTTTGGCACCAGCATCATATCCCCTTCTCAAAGATATTCCCATGTGTGAATGAGGTGAAGGTAACATCAAGGGGCTACCCATACTAAGGAAGAACAGAGAGGAGCCAAATAGCTAGAATGCTCTTCTCATGCAAATAGCCCTAGCTAAAATGGGAAAACCCAGAACTGGCAGAAAGAAATGGAACAGGAAAGAGATGCAAGAGAAAAAGCTGAATTCGTTTTGAGTAAGAGAATTTCTGAGGGACATTAGCCACTCTTGAAGAAAATGATAATGCTTTCTCCCTGGCATTTATTAAATTCCCACGACTCTCTAACGTCGAAGTCTTTGCTGTTCATTTGGAGGATGAGAAACTTCAGGTATATTCAGAAAAGAGAATCTCCCTTTCACAGGCGTAGTAATGGCATCAGTCACTGCTACCCGGGCGGGGCTTGAGGAGGGGAAAAGAAAGCGAGCTCACATCATTTGAGCCGTTGAAGGCTCCTAGGGCAGCCTGGGTGGGCAGTGCCAGGCTGGTTTCTGGAGACTGCTTGGGAGACACACAAACCAAGGGGCATAAAAGAAAGTTTAGAGTGCCAAAAGTGTTACGAAAAACAGATTTTGCAGCAAAGCCTCATTCTGGTGACACCAGTAATTGGATACGTCATCTAATTGGTTTCTTTATTTGTGATACTATAAATAGTTCACTACCTTCTTTACTGTGAGAACAAAATGGGGTAGAAATACAAAAACACATGATAAAAATGGTTGAGATGGTTTAGTATAAACACCAGAATCTAATACACAAGTCTGGGGATTAGCTCTCAGCTGCTAGAGTACTCGTCTAGCATTCATAAAGCCTTGTAGCTGGATTCCCAGGACTGCACTAACTAGGTGTGGTGGCATATGCCTATAATCCCAGCAAATGCCACACTCAAGTGATGGAGACAGGAGGTACAGAATACCATGGTCCTGCTCAGCTACAAGTTTTGAGCTAGCCTGGGAAACACGAGACAGCATCCCAAATGCTGCTGCTGCTGCTGTTAATGATGATGATGATAACACACACAAAAAGGACTAGATTTTCCATGTAAGGCTTTTATTAATAATAAGGACTTTTCAAAAAATGACATGACTGTGTTGTGGGAAAACTGCCACAGAATCTTTTTCTGTAAGCTGGAAAAATCACAGTCTTTAAAGGTGGGATCTATGGGAAAGTTTAATGTGTTGAGAATCCAGTGAGTGATCAAGGGAAGTGGTGGGCAAAGCTGCTGGCTTGTTCTGGGCTCAGCAGGAATCTGGCCATCTCAGGATGTCTGCCTGCCTCCTCGGGGTAGCCACTCCAACATGCCATGGACCCAAGGGAGTTTCCACAGACAAAGGCATTCTACCCAGATGGTCAGTGTTCTGATTTAAAATCTGGCTCTGGAAAAGGCCACTTTTTGGCTCTTTCTTTTTTTTTTCTCCTCCATAGCTTGGTAAAAATAGTACATATGGCTCCCTATGGTTTTGCTTTGATGCAGAGGTGACTCATTCAGTATTGTGTAAAAGTGCTAATCTGCCCCTCCCAACACTTCTGAGTTCTTTAATTTCTCTGACACATTAATTCTAACCCCAGTCCCCAAAGCCCCAACATCCCTGAGAATCCCAGAACAGAAATTATAGCAATTTCCTGTAACCTGAATCAAATTCCAAGGTTGGAGAGCACGGGCCAAGTCCAGCCATTAATTCAAACAACCCTATGAAAGATTGTGGTGAGCAGCTGTGATTCCATTAAAGGGGGCAATTTCAACTCCATTTCCTTGATAAACAGACACAAGCTCACCCCTAAATTGGGCTTGATAGATTTGATTAGGGGAGAGTTTTTGGAGGTTGTGATTTCTACAGGAAAATTGCTGTTTGATGTGCAAGGCCAAATTGCACTTGAAATCTCCTTGGGGGCTGGGGCCGGAGAAGGAAGAGGAAAGCACACCTAGCCAATTGCCATCATCCAAGCAGCAGGGGAATCAAGCTGTTGTATTCACAATATCTGTTAGGTACGCAGCCCGTGTGTGGTACAGAAAGCATGTGCACTCGGGGGAACCCGTGATTAAAAGCAACAAAGCCAAGTGTTTAAACAAAGCAGAATGCGCCTATCCAACTTGTGTGTCCCATAGGAGTCTGCTGCAGGGCTCTGGCTGGGGACACCTGTGGTTTTCTGTTTCTGACTCCGTGCTGAGACCCCAGGGATCTGGACTACAAGGGATAGGAGCCCATGCTTTAGCTTCAGAGTATAATCTCTGCTCACAAACAGGATAATGGGCTAAGTGACAGGGAAACTTTTTAGCCTATCTGATTTGCATTTAGCTTGATGGAAACTTTACTTCTTTAGGCCACGTCTGCCCGAGGAGGCAACTAAGACTGCAATAGTTTTTGAAACACTAAGGATGAAAAAGTTGGAACTCTTTTGCATTTGTTGGTAAATCCATTGTTGTTGTTGTTGTTGTTGTTGCTTTTTGCACAAATACTAAAAGGGACACTCTGATTTCCTCAGCATTGCCCATTCTTCCTGGCTTGGTGCCCAGCGTGTAGAGAATAGAGCCTTACTGAGGACCTAGGGGGTGCCAAGCATTGTTCCAGGGTGCTTTGAGTTCACTGTCTTATTAAATCTTCCTTGGAGGTGATTACTGTTTTTCTGTTTTCAAATCAAGATAATGAGTTCTCTAAACGTTTGATGTCTTACGTAGCCACATTAGCATAGGCTGCATGAGGTGAACTGAACGTGTCCACAACCACCTATGCCCAAGTCCACAACAACCTCTGCCATCTCAGAGATGGGTTTCCAGGGCTATGGGAACCAGAATTCCATAATCCTTTGCCACTTGACATAATGCCTTTGGGGATTTATATATGGAGAGATTTCTCAATGTAGGCATTGTTAGATGTAGAAATTCATCAAATACTGTATGTTTTCAAAAGGTCACTCCGTTTTAAGTGAACTGCTGTGATCCCCAAAGCAGGGACATTTGAAAATCCAGGTGCTACCCACTCAAATGTTCTTGTTACAAGAGTAAACACCTTTCATCTTATAGCACTGACTATATATAATCTTATAACTGACCAGGGCTTTGCATAGAATCCACCCCAGCCTAGTTCTCCAGCTTTTCTGCAGCATGCCCCATTGTCCTGTGCCTTCAACCATCTACTCCTATCAGCAAGCTCTCAAAAGTAGCTTCTGCGAAGATGAAGCATACTCTTGAGTTTCTGAACATAATCCCACGCCAGCATATGGACTATTCGGCAGTGTGTACTGGTTTTCCCTTTCTGTTCCCCGTTCCTTCCCATCCACCACCTCCTGTGTTCCCTGTAGAAGGAGAATTCCGAGCAAGCGACAGTGTGCTTTGAATACTGCCTTGAGCAGCTGATAAGGATCCAAAGGTCCAGAACCAGCCACCTATACAGATGAGCTGATGGTCCATCGTACTCTTCCTCACAACCTAAAACCCCGTGTCTCCCTGGCTTCCTTACGGCCTTTAGCCACTCCCTTTTCCAGCTGAGACTGCTTCCTGCACACATCACCTGAGATTTAAAAAAAAACACACAAAATGATTTTCAATCCTACTGGAGAGCTTACACGGTTCATTTTTTTGTGCAAAGAATGATGTTGCCCATTAGCACATACAATACCATATTCAAATGGCAAGACCCATGGAGGACTCTATGTCCTGACATAGCCTTGGGTCATTTGACATATGCTTACTACTGAGAGTCACATAGAATGGAGCCAAGCTGTGGTGGGATACCACAGAGTACAGCACATAGCCATACAGAGTATAGCATATAGCTATGTTTGTTTTTCAAGGTGGATACTCTTAGCTAATCATAAAGAGTGGGCGTTATTTGTTATGAACAATGAAGTTCTTTACTGATTAACCAAACAATTAAGTAGCAATTAAACAACAAAATGTTTTACTAAAAGAGTCTTGGACATTTTTACTCTCACTATTTCAGGATCTTAATCAACAATTAATTGAATAAATATTTACCCTGGACTAATTGCTAGTAACACATTGTTGATTAATGCAGGCGTGGACTCTGCCCTCCTGGAATTTAATGGTCTGGAGGAGGAACTATCATTCAGCAAACAGAAGTTCACTGGATGTTGCCATCTGCTTCCTGAAAGCATTGAAATAACCCCAGGCAGGTGTCAGTCCAGATGGTCAGGATCCACCTGCAGCGAAAGTTGGGGCAGGTGCTCTAAATGACCCAGAACCATCAGTCATTATAACAGAGGTGGAGATGATCTGTCTCCACAATGGCTGATGCTCACACCTTCACAGGATGGGCAATGACCACATACTGTTCCAGACTATACATATCCACAGGCCTCTGAATTGTTTGAGATAAAGGAATGATAGGAGTTAGATATCTCTCTATTTAAAAAGGGACTACCCAGGTATGGTGACTCAAGACTGTAATTCTAACACTAGGAAGTCTAAGACAGATTTTGAAGTCAGGTTAGTCTACCTTGTTGGTGTACTAGCCGGTTTTGTGTGTCAACTTGACATAAGTCATGAGAGAAGAAGGAGCCCCATTGAGGGAAGGTTTCTATAAGATCCAGCTATAAGGCATTTTCTCAATTAGTGATCAATGTAGGAGAGCCCGGCACATTGTGGGTGATGCCGCCCCTGGGCTGGTAGTCCTGGGTTCCGTAAGAGAGCAGGATGAGCAAGCCATGAGAAGCAAGCCAGTAAGCAGGGACTTCTTCACGGCCTCTACATCAGCTCTTCAGCTCCTCCTCCTGCGATGCTTGACTTCCTGTCCCAACTTCCAAAGAAACCCTTTCTTCCCTGATTTGTGTTTTAGTCATGGTGTTTGGTTGCAGCAATATAAACCTTAACTAAGACAGTGAGTTCCAGACCACCCTGGGCTACAGAGTAAGATCCCATTTTAAAACAAACAGACAACCACAACAAAATAGAACCTTAAAACTAACAGCACCCCTAGTGCACAGTAACTACTTTCTGATGCCAAAGGCTTAAACTAAGCAGAATTTAGACAGTTAGTACTTGAGAGCTTCCCTTTGCGATTCTGTCCTTCCTTTGGTGCAATGCAGTCTGTAGGAGGTCAGGTATAGCAAGGCATTTTGAGGAAACTCCATCTCTTTCCCACAATTTTCTGGCCTAAGTCAGAGGAAATTGCTGGTTTAGACAAGTCCTCTGATCTGGCAGTGGCAAGTAGGAAGAAGAATGGATGGGGGAAAGCAGATCTGACAGACACCTGCCTGTACACCAGCCCATAATCACCAGGCTGAGGAGCTCATGGACCAGTTACAGCAGAAAGTCTTTTAATTTATTTTACCCAGACACCCATTATTACTACCCTTTCCTTGTTTAGGTCTTACATCAATATGGTTGGCTAATTTTTTTGCTGCCTACCTGCCAACCTTGGGTCGGAGAACATCTGGTATATCCCCAAAGGGCATTAGCCCATTACGAAACACAAATTGATTTTTTTTAAAAAAAATTCATAAATCAGCAGTCAAATGAAAAATGTCATTTTAAATTACAAACATAACCGAGTCAGTGCATGGCTGGTACCTGTGAACAACTGCAATTATTTATGACTGTTTAATATTTGTTGGGGGGATGCATTGTAATTTTAATTATGTAATACAAGGTGAGATAATTATTTACTGGTGCTGACATGGAAATGCCAATAATTACTTAATATCTACTGGAAATTATTCAAACTTTTTAATTAGCAATACATATTAAAGTGATTGTTACTCTCCAGCAAATATAAAAATCCATCCATGAGAAAGGACACATGGGATTTACATTAGTAACTGTTCTAAAATGCATTATTGATTTATATACACGATCATACTTACGTTATTACTTCCCAATGTTTGACAGATTCTTGCTTTCGTCAGCAAAAGAACACAAAAGTAAAGAACAGCTATAAAAAGTGGGTGATCAACTAGAAGAAAAGGCACTCAATACAACGGGCCTGTTTGCTTCATACATCCTTAGGTTGTATCTGGAATAACAATGTTTGTTGCTATAGACTTACACTCATACACTTTCTCCAATCAGTCTGTTCACTTCCATTACAGATTTCTAAAGGGGCACATGTAGTCCTCCCTCGTGTCTCTAGCTGCTTATGTAGCAAAAGATAGCCTAGTGGGCCATCATTGGGAAGAGAGGCCCCTTGGTATTGCAAACTCTATATGCCGAGTACAGAGGAACGCCAGGGCCAAGAAGTGGGAGTAGGTGGGTAGGGGAGCAGGGCAGGCAGAGGGTATAGGAAACTTTCCGTATAGCATTTGAAATGTAAATAAAGAAAATATCTAATAAAAAAAAGAATAAAAAAATGTCCTATAAAATGATGTTCTCTGGGAAGATACAGCTGAAGATGTGGGCCAGGGAGAATTGCCAAAATTCTCCACAAAGTACCTTTCTTCTTTGATGGAATTATTCTGCTCACCTTTGGAAACTGCAAGGATAAAATAATGAAGAAAAGATACCACTGGGCTGTAGTAAATGGCCTGACCCATTTACTACATGTAAGGACTATTCAGGAACACTCTTAGTTACTGAACACAATCCCCAGGGTCTTTCCTATTTTAAAAAAGCATCTAATTAGATTGCATTCTTGGAGTTTGCTAAGTATTTTTTTCCAGTTAGTCTTTAAACAATGAAATGGTTTGACTAGGGGGAGAAAAGGAAGAAAAACACTTGGATTTCATCATTTGCTAAATATATTTGTGATGAATTACTAAGGATCGATTCTGACTATTAGTGTAATAAATTCAACTCCTCCTGCATTGACTTGTTACACCTTCTCTAGGAGGATGGGGACTTATCAGGATGGGTAGAACACTATCATCATTTGGCTATGCATGGCTGGATGCATGGGTGTGACCAAGATCATCTTCTCTTGAGCCCTGTGTCACTCCAGCTCTAGCCATTTACCGCATCCGAGCTGACACTCGATGTCATCCATATTCCTATCAAGTCCGCTGTGTCTTCCACCCCATCTACACCCTCCATCTTCTGCCTTGTGATGCTGGAGTTGGGACTCTGAAGCATTTTTTTTTTTTTTTTTTTTTTTGGTCAGCTAAGTTCCTGTCATGTGCTTCAGCAGAGGCCATTAAGTAAGGATGGAAGGCAGCAATGGGACAAGGGTCCTGCTCCTTTGACTTAACTTGTTCTTTTTGCCAGAATTACTGCAACAATTCAACTCAGAAAGTTCTTAGCATCTTTCCCAGCCAGGCCAGATCTCAATGCTCACTGCTTCTTTCACATCTCTGTGTCACTCTCCTTCCTTCTCCTGAGAGGCCAGGGTAGATACACATGTCCTAGGGTCCTAGTTCCTCCACAGGCTGACAAGTTGGTGTCCCTGTATATAGAATTATGGTGGCATTTCTTTTTGTCTCCCAGTCTTCCAATGTGTGTATCATCATTCTATAGATAAATATCTACTGTGGGTTCTGTTTTCCTGAGAGATGCTTGTATTTGCACCTCTACATGTAAATGCTGCCTGCCTGTGGTCCCTTGATGCTCAGGACCTCCTCTCCTTGCAAACCACTTTCTCCTTCCTCCATGTGCATTGCTCCGTCTACTCCATGATGCAGCTGAGGCATCACCCACTCCAAGTAAAGCATCCTACCCCACTATATGGAGCACCCCATTTTTCTAGTTCCAGAACAGCTGGAATGTTCATACCATTATGACTGTGTGTCCTCATGAAAGCTTGTGGTCCCATTTTCTCTGCCAGTTGTTCCTCCTAGGCAAGAATCCTGATAGCCTCAATACCTTACACCAGGCTTGGAACATAGACGGCATAACTGTTCACCCTGAACTGACATGCTTGGTCACTGTACAAGCCTAGACGGGAATTCAATTCCTACAGCTTTTGCCTTGTGGAGATTCAAGTTGTCACATAGAATCTCAGTGTGAAAATGTCTTCCCTGTGTCTTGGCACAGCAGTAATTTTTTATGAGGCAAAACCACAGAGTCAGAAAAGGCACTGCCATCTTAGAGACAGGTAACATACCAAGCGTGTGACCTAGCAACAGAGAATTGAGAATGGCCCAAGAACACTGCTCTTCCTTCCTTAACTGATGTAGAACAAAAAGCCAGGAACTATAATATCTGTCACTTGTATGTATAAACACTCAGATACTGCAGAGTTTCATTAAATCCCCACAACACCTCTCTAGGAGAGAAATTATTATCCTACTTGCAAATGAAGAAAAGATACCATGAGGTCTGGGATTAAAACAAGGTAATACCTTCACCCTGGAAACAGAATTTAAAGAAATAAGAGCAGAAAGGGAAAAAGAAAACACTGACATGGCCTAAATGGTGGAACCAAGCTTTCTGCAGGGCTCAACACTTACTATAGGTTTCTGAAATTAACATTTTGTTTGGTGTCTTACAGCCAAGGTAGAAACCTCTAAGTTATATAAACGCATTCCACACATCATATGGAACACTTACTTTTCTAAATTCAATGGAGGGTGTCTCTGGTTTTAGATGTCACCACTGTACAAATGATGGCTGAAGGGTACAGTGTCAACTGTGTGTGCGCTGCTTGGCCATCTATCCACTCAATTAAGAACAATCCATGAGCCTTTATTCTATAGCAGCCTATTAGCATGATCCATTCAAACACTTAGAGATTCAGTGAATAGACTGGCAAAAAAAAAAAATAGTGAGAGGTGAGAATCTATCTTCCTGAGTATAACTCCCGAGGAATGAGGCAGTGGACTATGAATGAGAAACAAAAGCAGATGCTAGCTAGCAGCATAGGATTTGTATAATGGAACCCCAGAACAGTGATACAAGGTGAGGTTTTGGCAGGGGGTAATTGATAGGTTATCACTCAGGGTCCGTAACCCAAGCACACTATGGCAAGGGATGCGTCCCCTTCTTTCACGGGATTAGGTTAGGATTTAGCAAAAATGTTGAAACTTGTGATTAAGCGGCTTATTCCTAAAATATCAGTATGATTTCTCACCTCAGAGAAGTACGTATTAAGCTTAACCCTCCCACCCTGAAGTTGGAGAAAGAAACTCAGCATCACTCAAAGTATCAAGGATTAGCTGAAGGCACACTTTACACCTCACAACCCACTTTGCTCTCTCATGGACAACATCTTCTTGCCTGGAGAGCCGCCTGTGAGTCTCATCGTCAGAGATGACCACATCCAGTGGGTATTTACCAACATTTTACCCCCTCTGTCTCAGTCAAAACTCAGATAAAGGATAATTAGTGAAGTCTTTTAATCTCACCTCCCCAGTCAAGCCCCACCCCCACTCCCTGTCCTCTAATTCTTCTTGGGGTGCTGTGATGAGGACCCTTCAAGCAGGCTACTTCTCTCTGAGACAGTGGTCCACTAGTCCAGCAGAAGCTTCAATGTGGCCCTCAGCTCCAGGTTCTGGTGCTCAGATCCTAGATAATCACAACCTTTTCGGTCTTCTCTTTGGTAATCTTCCGCCAGGACATCTCCGTAACACACTGACTCCTATTTCTGAAAAGAATAGGATGGGTAATGGGGGATGGGGTGTGATGAGACGTGCATGCACAATGAAGGGATTTCAACTGTTCTATGAAGGATTTTTCCTGTGGTTCCACAAAGGCCCATCACCCTAGAGGGATAGAGAGTATTTCACAGGCTGGAATAAGATGGATCCAAACATATTTAGGTACTGTGGCTTTGATGAGTTGTTTAATATTCCTGCTATTTAGTTTTGTTATCTGTGGAATGGAGATAAGGCTTTTTGTTTCACACAGTTGTTTCCAGTTGAGGGAGATATCACAGCAAAGTACTGAACATCATCTCTGCTTGCTTTTCAGCCACTTGATGCTCCTGTCTTCCTGGTTTGTGCCACATTTTAAAAAAAATGCCAAGACTAGGGTATAATAGCATTGAGATAGCATTTGATTCACATAATTCAAAAGGTACTTAATAAATTATTGTTACTCTTATCATCATTACCAATATTGGTAATATTATAATAGGCACTCAACTATGTATGACCATTATTAGTAATACAAAACAGACTCTGAAAACATGAAAGGCTTCTTGTCAACTTCTCAGATGGTATTCATAGGAAATTTTCCATGTCTTGCAGTTTTGTAGCTATAGATGCATACTGGAAATATTGAAAAGGATTTCTAAGCCAGTTGGCAATTCTTGCCAAGGAGAGATCCAGAACCTCCCATTTGAATGGGACTGGTTCCCCCCAGTTTCCTTAACTGTATGTACTCTGAGAAAGGAATCTAGACCATTTTCACTTTGTATTCTATGTAAATGGAAAAAGGGAAATTAAGCAAATGGTTAAAGTAAATACAATTAATTGTACAAATATTTATCTTCAGATATTTGACTCAAAATGTAGAAAGTAAAGCTTGTGAAACCTAATGTTTCTTTTTTGCTCGAGAAACCAATTGTTCTGTGTTTACTGTGTTACATTTTGCAAACTTAATCAAAACACTAGCAATTCACAGAGTACAGGCTGAGTGTGGCCCTTCAGCCATGAAGAGGCATGTCCTTTCTTGGATCTTTTATGTTAAGGATGATACAAGGAGCAGAGAGCAGGTGGGCACTGATGGTGATGATGAGTGAGTCGGAGGCTTATGAACAGGTGACGACTAGGGGCCATAGTGATTATGGGATTCAAGGAACCAAAGTATAGATACTCAAGGCGGACTTGATAGGATACTAGTTCACTTTAACTAAATATGGCTGATGAGTCAAAAGAAATCAATAAGAAACTCCTGTGTACAGAAAGGAAGACAGGCAAAGAAGTACAAATCTACATCTCAATCTAAACTTGCCTCATGTCATGAAAAAGTTGCTGTCTAGAAAGGACAGACAGATGCTGGAAAGTAGACTACCAAACTCTGCCAAGACATCATAAACAAGTCCTTCATAATTCCTTCTTCACAAAAGGTCTGTCAGATATTCTGGGCCAGAAGGCTGAAGATAAATGCTCCAACATTAGAGAATACTGGAGACTGTAAAGGCTGTCAGTTGTCTCTGTCATTTCTATAATTTTTGGAAGCTATGTCCCTGCACTTCCTGCATGCTCAGATAATACTTATTCCTTTTCAGGTCTCTGGTGGGTTTGAAGACTAGATAGTCATAGTCTTAGTATAAGCTTAAGTTGTTTAGGATTTAAGATGATGTTCTAGGTCTAAGAAAATATTTTTATGTTAATAATACAAGTTAAGATAAAAAATGGTTTAGAGAATTCTGAGCCAACAAGATAGGATAGAAGATAGAATACTTATCTAAGTTCTCAAATATAAATGGACCGGACATTGCAAATATATATCATGCCCTATAGTTTTTATAATTGTTTCATAATTGTTATATTTGTATTCAATTTATATTTGAAAGAAAAAGAGTCTTTTATTGGGCTAAAAAGGGAAATTGCAGAGAAAATAGCTTGTGTATTGTATGGATGAATCACCTGTCAATTAAAACCCCTATGGCCTAGAAAGGAAATAGAGGTAGGGCATCCTGGAGGAAAAAGAATTCTGGGATAGAGCTACACAGGAGCTTGGGCAGGGAAGATGTAATGAGAAGGACACACAGGTAACCAGCCATGTGGGGGAAAGTAGGTTAAAAATAAATGGGCTATCTTTAGTTGTGATCTAGTCAGAGAAGTGACTAGCTGTATGGCCAAGGTATCTGTAAATATATTTTGAGTCTCAGTTTTATTTCTGGGAGCATGGAGCTGGGAGGAAGAACAGGGACCTAACCTCTACTTTTAATGGTACCAGGAACTGGTTCTACATTCTTTAACTTAAAGCTTATGTCAGTTTTATTAAATATACATTGCCATTCACAGTTCTGGATGAATAGCTCAAGGATTAGTGAGATTTAATATCTTGTTTCAGATTAATCAATTTGAATGCAGAACATCACTGCAAACTCTGAGTATCTTCTGAAGGTCTCTTTACTTGATAGTTGGTTTGCTCTTCTATTTGGTCAGTTACAATTCATCCAATAAGCATTCATCACTACAAGTTAGACAATGAAAGCCAAGATCTACTGCACTTGCAAAGTTTTTTTTTTTAATTTATTTTTAGTTTTTGTGGCTAGGGATTATGACTCTCTTTGGAGGTATAGGTAATGGCTATGAAGGAGCATGAGGGACCTTGTCAGGTGGTTTAGGGAGACATTGCTCAATTTGGGTGTCAATTACCCAAATGTGTTCAATGTGGAAATTTTATGAGTTGTGTACTCATGACATATGGAAATATCTATGTACAAAGAGCTATTTCCACATTCACAAATTATACTATGTAAAGCTTTAAGTGCACACTCAAACAAGCAAACGAGATACTTGTTTCTGCTTTAGGAAGAGACCACACTTCCTTAGCCAGAATATTTAAACATCTAGTTAGGCTATTGTTAGAAATTATTATAAACATATGACTACTTTTTATATTTCTTAGGAAGTAGTGGTCACTTCCACTTCCTTATTTAAATAGACAAAAAGCCATAGAGCATATAGGAAATAAGCCTTAATTTTGCTATTATTACTAATTTAGGATTATAGATACCAATCAAAACTGATTTGATCCTAACCTCTCTAAGTGACACCACCGAACATGAATATTGTGCCTTAAAGAAAGAGAATGACAAGTTCCATTTTTCTTGAGAAATCCAACGACCTCTAAACTTAATGCTGAAAGCACTAACACCAATTAGTAGTCCACACTGTTACTGCAGCTTACATTCCGGTCTTTCAGGAGATTGCCTCAAAGATATTTTTGAGTGATGAAAACAGTGGTACCTCGGAGACCTGCATGTGTCCATTACCTCTTATTTCTAACTTTAATCTATCTCTTGAGCCACATGTGTCCTGCTAGAGGGCAGCCTGATGCTGGCAGCTCTGCTTGAATTGCTATGAGGATATTTCTGTAGATCTTCATTTTTTTTTTTTTTTTTTGAGGGCTGCATGAGAACTGGAAATTATCCTCAGGACCAGAAAAACACACACACCTCAAATCTTGGAGCAAACCTTTCTTATAGCAATCTGTTGTCTCTTAGGCAGAAGATACATATCTCAATGTTAGGCTATTCTAAAGGGCCTAATTCTCCCAATGCTGAACAGGTTCTTGTTGTTGAGGCTATGAGTGGGAAAAGAAGCATATGATATGTATTGGATTGGAAGCAATAGCCACTCCATACTCTTTATCTCAGGAGATATTCGTCATTTTCCCCAACTTATTCAGTATTTTCACAATATTGACAAGGGAAATAGTCATTTAAAAAAACCAACAATTAGAAAATTACAATATCAAAACAGAGAAGGCATATGCCAACAAAGCAGCGCTGCTGGAATTGACATAGTAATAAACAAACAGACAGATGGACAGCCAGAAGATTCAAACGCACCACAGAAGAATTTCTGAAATGATTTTTAAAAGCGCCCATGTTTTCTCAACCAAAAATGCTCTTTTCAGTTCTGTAATTGAATAGAAAAAGAAAATGCCAGGTTGAAATTGCAATTATTTCTCTAGAGCAGTGGTTCCCAACCTGTGGGCCACAACCCTGTTGGGGTCTCATATCAGGTACCCTGCATCTCAGATGTTTACATTATGGTTCATAACAGTGGCAAATTACAGTTATGATGCAGTGACAAAAATAATTTTATGGCTGGGAGTCATGACAACATGGGAGACTATATTAAAGTGTCACAGCATAGGAAGGTTGAGAACTACTGGTCTAGACTATTAAGAGAAAAAGTATATTTCAAAGTATGTATCAGTGAAACAAAAAATACTTTTTTATGAAGGTAGGCACAGAAGTTTACTGGATATATATGACTGAAGAGATTGCTCGGTGAGCAAATGAGTGTGTTTGAGCAAGCATGAGGACATGAGTTCAAATCCCCAACACTCATAAGAAGGGTGTAGGTGTGTGTGTCTGCATATCTGACTTTAACCTGTGCCCTGTGGGCTGCAGTTGAAAAGATGATCCTGGTGAAGATTAACAAAATGAATGAGGATCTCATTAAAACTGTCCGGCTTATAGGCACTGCTGCCTCCTCCTCTTTCTCTTCCCTTCCTTTTTCCCACCTTCCACCCCCCCCTCCCCGTCTAGTAAGTGAGATTGAACATAGAGCATCATGCAGGTGAGACAAGCCTTCTACCACTGAGAGATGCTGTTTTGAGAGAGCAGGATGGTGAATAATAGAGCAGCAGACTAGACTTTCTTTTCTGCCTCTGTACACGCTTTCATATACATACACCACAATAATTTACATACATATCTGAACAAACATACACACTCAATTGTTTTATATGAAGCAAAATAGGAAAAAGAATGTGGAAAAAAATCTAAAGACAAAAACAATAGAAGAACTTGTGGGAAAGCTGAGGATAGACCTGAGGCTCAATGGGTCCTCTCAGTTCCAGATTGAGTTGATGAGGAAAGATGGATGCCATACAGTGTATGCTCCATCACACAGGAATACTGCAATGCATTTCTGGGTCACACATATACATGTAACTTATATTCTGTGAAGGAAACAGGCTTTATCCAGGGGTATGGGGGGTGGGCTAGAGAATCAGTCTGGTGTGCATCTCACTGGCAAACTGGAAGTGAGAAGACAATGATACAACCTCCATCACACTGAGAGAAAACGCTACAGACAGAAGCTTATGCTCAAACTCAGATTTACCCCCAAGGACAAAGAAGAAAGAACCAACTCAGAGAGAACATCACACAACGATCCTGAGTGTGACAACACTCAAGAAGAGCCAAGCAGCAACTCAAGCAGAAAGACAAACCAGAATAAAGCCCAAAGGTGGGAAAGGCACAAGACAGAGAAGTGAGTGAGGAACCAGCCACGCCCTTGCCTTCCTGTTACCAGGGATAAAAAGAGATTGCTCAGTAATGTGCTTAACCCACCCTCAAGCGATAAGGCAAACCCTCAGAGATGGCTCTGCAAAGTGTCTAGAACACTCTACCAAAGAATGGGACCTCAGCAAGGTCATCTTGTGATATAGCCTTAGCTAGCCTGGTACAAATGTCATGGCAATCATTGTGCTTTAACTTCTTGAATTTTGGAGAAAAATATAACCCTTTGTAGTCTAGGTGAAAATAATCATTATTTAATACATTAAATAATACAAAGAAAATAAATGAGGGCTAGGGCTATGTCTGGCCCAGCATGAGGCTCTTGGGTCAATCCTCAGAACTATCTACCAAATGGGGAGGGGCTGGAGAGAAGGCTCTATGGGTAAAGTGCCCTGTGAGTAGGAGGGCTCCTGAGTTTGGATCTGTTGCATCCTTGTGAAAACCCAGATGTGAAGACACACATCTGTGACCCTAGCACTGAGCAGGTAAGAACTGACAGCTCCCAAGGACTAGCTGGCTAGCCACTCCAGCCAAAACAGCAAGTTCCCAGTTCATTGTAAGACTCTGTATCAGAAAATAATGATAATGATAATAATAATATGGAGAGTGATGGAGTTAGACACTTGATGTCAACCTCTGACCTCCATATGCACAGTCACAGGTAAGCACACATGCACACACACACACACACACACACACACACACACACACAGAGATTTAGAGTCAAAGAGACAGAGAACTTTCACTGGCTATAAGGAAAGTTGAATACATTTTAAAGATTCTAATGGGTAATCATATCAGATCAAAATTTCATATTAGAATAATAAATTATTATTATAACAACATTTTATATATTTTTATTATTTTATTATTATAATAACAATTATTGGAAACTACTTAAAATAAACAAGATATTTTGGTCATATTTGGTGCAAAACAATAATAACAAAGAACAAGAGAATTTTAATTTTAATCCAAGAAGCAAACAAAATAAAGGAATCTGACAGCTAAAGTTCTGACAGCAGGAATAAGTATATCCCTAATTTTCTTTATTATTAATGAGGAGATTTGAAGATTAAATATTCAGGTTTTTTTTTAGAAAGCAGAGAATGAACTGTGAAAGATACTGTATTAGGGAAAAGGACGTAACAAGGAAGCAATCAAGCATTAGTTAAAAACAAATAAACAAAGTCGGCTTCACTGATAGCTGTTTGTGAACCTGACTAAGGAGGCAGCACACACACATAAACAAACGTAGACACAACGTTTGAGACACCTCCCAAATAAACAGACTCTGGCAGGCTCTGGAAGATTAAGGTCTTTTAAATGAAATTTGGTAGGGATCAAGAGGCAGCAAAATGGAAGGGGCCAAAGTCACCCAGGAGGTGGAAACCCAGGCAGAAGCAGTGAAGGACCCATTCATTTCCTCAAGTACTGGGCAGGGTTCACAAGTGAGGGTCCACTAACCTTTAACTTCCACTAGTATTCAAACTATTCTAGGCCACACAACAAATAAAGTTTTCAAATTCGTTTTATGAATCTGTATTCTATTAAGGCTAGGACCTAGTGGAAATACTGTGAATTGATTCCAGTCTTTTCATTTATGCGCAGAGGTCTTAGTAGTAATTCCGTCAGGGAGAGAATTGAGCTGTTAGCTAAAACGTGCTATATTACAATGAAATATTGTTTCCAGCCAGGGTGGAGGAACTCCAAACAAAAGAGCAAAAGAAGGCAGTGATCACTGGAAATTGTCTCAGCTAAGGAGCCTTGAAAAGTAACCTCTCTGCTTTCAAGAATTTAGCGACTATGGTCAAAGATTTGATCTTAGCCTTCAAACGCAATTAACAGCTAGGAAAGATTCATATATTAACACTTACGAGATGCCATGCACATGGATGGACCTATTTATTTATTTCCATTTACACAATTTCACAACATTATACAGAAATAAAGGACGTGATAATTAAACTTAAGCCTGTTTGCAGGATTAATTGAAGCAGCTCAATACACAATAGCTCCAGTCAACAGACGCCCCTCGGTGAATGTCCCTTCTGGTTTCTATCTAAACTCCCCTGTAAACAGTGCTGCTGGCCGAAGCAGCCCCTCTGTAGGTACAGTTTCTGGTTCAAATGCAATCAGCTAGACCTAGGCTTGAACATGGCACTTAGCTCTCTTTTCATATTTAGATAGCATGCTCTGTCTAAAAGTTTGTGGCTTTGTAACTTCCTACCTTCTCAGTTCGTTCATACTTCATCTTGGCTGGGAGCTCGGTCATGAGACAGTGCTTAACACTAACCTGCTATCACCCTGATTCGCTGATTCACTTCAGTTAGCACACAATAGATTCTTCCATTCACTATGCTTTTCTAAGTTGTCCTACATATGTCTGTGCTGGTCCTGTACATTTGCCATTAAAAGACATTACATTTTAGTCCTGCTTGTTTGTTTGTTTGTTTGTTTGTTTGTTTGTTTTTAGAAGAATCTGGACTCTAGCATCTCACCACTTTGAACACAAAGGCAAACACTGCCTCTGTAAGGCACTCATGAGTATAATCACACTAAGCATACACTAGCAGTCTTGCTTTCTACTACTTTTTAAAATGCTCGAAAAAGTGGGGTGGGGCCAATGAGATGCTCGTAGTCAAGCCTGAATTCAAGCCCCTAGGACCCACATAGTGGAAGGAGATAATGAAGTCCCGCAAGCTGTCCTCTTAACTCCACAGTGCACTACGGTATGTGGATGCCCCCTGTGCTCCAAGAAATACATAAAGGCAAAATGTAAAAGCCTTCAATAAGTAGACTCACGCTGAGGAGCATTTTATCTTGGCTCCCAGATTGGAAGTTTTTAGCACATGACTGGTTGGCCC
Organism: Mus musculus; assembly: GCF_000001635.26. NCBI lineage: Eukaryota > Metazoa > Chordata > Mammalia > Rodentia > Muridae > Mus > Mus musculus. The sequence continues at coordinate 29,550,147 of NC_000075.6, forward strand.
AACTCTTGTGTTTGTAATCAGGCAACAGATCCTGTAGTGGAAGCTCAATATAGAGCAGAGCCACTTGTCTCGTGGCAGAAAAAACGGAGAGCGAGAGTAGGGTGTGACTAGGGTCCCAAAGTCCTCTTCAACATCACACATCTAAGACGTGCGTCTGAGAACCAGGCTTCACTCTTATACCTCCAGGGAGACATGCGTAATACAGCAATAACCTGTTCACCGCTGTCGTGCCTTGGCAGCTGAATCATCTATGTATGAATATCAAGGTAAAGTCTAACACTCAGCCATCACTCAGTGTGGTCACAAATACACACAGTAGCCAGCTATAAGGTTGTCCTAAAGTTCTCAGGCTTGGAGCTGGGGCTGTCGATCAGTGCTACAGTTTGGCTCCCGTGCATGACACCCTAGCTTTAATCTCTAGTACCAAGAAATTAAATAAGATTCAAGCTGAAGTCTTTCATTTGCAGGCTGTGAATAACTTCGTGCTCTTAAGCAAACACTGGCTGAAATAATTTAGAAGGTAGAAAGTGCTTCCCTGAAGAAAATGCTGGCTCTACCTGAAAGACGCCCCGCTGTCTGCACCTGTTCGGCACTGAGCTAGCCTTCTGTCTGGCTCCTCACCGTTCGCAGCAGAATGACATCCCATCCCCATCTGCTGTCTCAAGCATATGGCCATCACAGCCACGTAGGATGCCTGCACTACAGGTACCTGTTAGAGAGCTCAGTCATTAATTGTCTGAATCCCAGAGTTAGCCAGTGACTCTCAGAACGCAGCAGATAGGTTTTAATAAGACTGGTTAAAAGTGATATTCACAATTATTTTTCTTTTATATTCTCCCATTCCTAAAATAATGGTGTAAAATTAGATTTTCACATGAAAAAAAAAGTGCTATAAATGTTTGACCCAAATTGACAATATCGTTTCTCCTCATTGCCACCTTGATTAGGAGCACAGAGCCTTCAGGAGGTGCCTCTGCTGTTTTGTAAGATTTTCTGCAAGGCACCTTTTGCCTTCTTGCTAGAAGAGAGTCATCCTCACAGCAAGTATGTATGTCTTGAGTTCTGCTCCAGGAACACACTACCCTTGCTGGCATGCCTCCTCTCTGTTAAGAGGCGTTACGGATGCTGTGTGACTTCCTCGAACTCTTACATGCTATGGTCCAATTACAAAACTTTCTTTCCTGGGTATGATGGAAGGATCAACCTCCTGCTTTAAGAATTCTGCTGTGTTCTAAGTGTTTTAATCTCTGTCTCATTTTGTTACTTAAATCCCATGTCATCATCACTTATTTATCTTACTTTATTTAATTTAATTTAATTTAATTTAATTTTTGCCTCTGCTCAGGCTTTGGCTTTGCCAGGACTTAGGCGTCCTCCTTCTGTGATGATCAGCTCAATGCCCCTGAACCCCCCTCCCACGACCACATCTGCCTGTCAGTACCCATGTCCTTGTGTGGCAAAACAAAATATTGCACAGGTCAGCTTCAAAGACTGGCAAGAAAAATTACCAATCCCAATGATTTTCGTCCCCTGCAGGGTTTCCTTTTATTTTTAAAGGATGAATCCACTCTGTTGTTGATAAAGTGGAAATCCTACAACCAAATACACTTTTCACTCCACATCTATGGAACCCACGTATAGACCTGTATATTCAGCTACCTGAAGACTAAAAGTAATCTGAAAAAAAAAAGTGTCTATATTGCAAACATACAGGTGTTTCTTGCTATGGCTTCATAAACAATACAACCTAAAAATTCTTTATATAATGTTTGCATTGCATTAGGTGTTGTTAGCCACCCAGAAATGATTTAAAGTAGAAGGGTTGATCAGTGTCGTTCATACAAGGAACCTAAGCATTGGGAAGCTGGTTATCTTGTGGGGGCAATATGCATTCAGTGGAAGCCATACTTCAGGTTTTGAATTTTCTCTCTTCCCCAAGCTAGCAATGCGCAGCATAATTCTGTCTTGTGACAGCAAGCAAAGGCAGTAGCTACAACTCCCAGCCAGCTACACCACCATGAGGGGATACAAGCAACATTCCATAGGGTACTGTATCATATAAATTATACCAGCCACTCAACTCTTTATTCTAGGATGGGCTTTGCCTGACAAGGTTTTGTCCAGCTGTAACCAGTATAAATGTTCTAAGCACGTTAAGTTAAGCTAGACCAAACTATGATGTGCAGTAGGTGAGTTTTGTTAAATGAATTTTGTACTTCAGGCATTTCAGGTTTTGAAGGCCCCTGAGGACATAACCGTATCATAAGTTGAGGGGCATCTGTAGTACATTTGCCCTTGTGTCTAGTTTCTTGGCTCAGCATAATGTTTTTTGAATTTATTCATTTGGTTTTGTATACCAGCGTTTCTTTTCATTACTCAATAGGATTCCACTATGTGGATGTAATATAATATTTTATCGACTCACTTTCTGGGGGAACACTTGAACCATTCCTGGTTTTTTTAAACTGCAGTGAGTGAGGTTGCTATGAACCGTTGTGTGCACTTTGTAAGAGCTTGCGCTCATTTATCTGAGACAAATACTCAGGGATTACTAGATCACGTAAATATATTTAATTCTATCAGAAACCACCTAATTCTTTTTCAAACTGCCCGTGTGACTTCATCATTCCTATTACTAGTGTGTTAGAGTTCTGCTTCTCCCCACATCCTGATGGGTACTTCCCCTTTTAGCTTTCTGCATCCTATGCTTGAAGGGCAGAGCCAAGAATCCAGTCCGTTTTCAGCTCCATTTGCTTGACTGTAGCTGAGCTACAATTTGGTTGATTGCCAACTTTACATGTGGATCATTTGTGAGTATTTGCTTAGAGAGTTTTCTCATTAAAACATTTTGAATGAACTCCCTGCCCTTTACTACGGAATTGTAATATTGCTTTATAGATAAAAGTCAATTCTCACATACTGACATAAAGAATACTTTCATCAACTTAGTGGCTAGCCATGCTATTTTCTCTACTGTGTTTCTATTTTTTTTTAAATTAGGGTTTGGCTATGCACCCTTGGTTGCCCTGTTACTCACTGTGTATCCCAGGCTGGTCTTGAACTCAAAGTCTTCCTGACTCGATCTTCCAGATGCTAAATCTACACTTATGGGCCACTTGGCAGGATCCAGAATAACCTAGAAGATAAGTGTCTGGGTGTATCTGTGAGGGGGTTTCTGGGCTTGGTTAACTGAGGTAGGAAAACCCACTCTAATTATGAGCAGCAATATTCCAAGTCTAGGCTGTCCAACGCAATGACAAGGATCTAAGTGCCAACATTCCCTTGTTGCTCCTTCCTGAATGCAGCTGCAGTGTGACCAGCTGCTTCACACTCCTGCTACATGGCTCCCCCGCCATGATGAACTGTCTCCTTAAACTGATCCAAAGGAAGCTGTCCCTTCCATTTTACTGCTTTGAAAAGGTGTTTTGTCTCAGCCACAGGTGAAATAAATAATATGCCACAGGTTGCAAGGATTTTCTGTGATCTCTTGCTCTGGTTTGTTCTCTGGTGCTTTGATAGACACCATGACGGAGCAGGATTGAGGAAGAAAAGGTTTAATTAAAAATTGCAATCCATTAGTTAAGAAAGTCAAGGCAAGAGCTCAAGGCAGGAGCTTGAAGCAGAAACCAGAGGAGGAATGAGCTCAGCCATTCCTTCCTCTGGCTTGTTTCACTCGCTTTATCATACAATCCAGGATCACCTGCCAGTGGGTGGCATCGCCCACAGTGGCTTGAGATCGCCAACACCAACTGATAATAAAGGAGATGTTCCACACACATGGCCACTGGTCACTCTGATGGGGGAAATCCTTCAATTGATGCCGCTTCTTCCCAAGTGTCTCCAGGTTGGTCTCAAGTTCACAGTTCAAAGTAACTATATCTCTTTATATAAATTTTACAGAAGTTTTCTCTTTAAGTTTTGTATCTACCATCATCCTAAATTGAGGAACATATACAAAGATGAAGTTCTGTATTTCCCATGTGGCTATCCAGCAATGGCTTTGATAACATACATTGAAAGAATCTGCCTGTCTCTCCACTTAATTATCTGAGGGCCCAGCCCCAAACATGTGTGCCTGATAGTTCTAAGTCCATTTGCAGATTTTTATAAAAGACAGATGGAGACTTTACTTTTGTTAAACATATTATAATTTGGGAAGCATTGGCATGTAAAGGATGTTTCTTTCAAACCACGGACATGCCATACCGTCTCTCTTCTGACTCAGATTTTACATTTAAAGAACTGTCAGCAACGCTTTGTCGCTTCATGTGGATAAGTCTTATTCGCAAGCATTTTGTGTTTGTAATGCTACTGCAAATGTGATTTTTTTTTATAACTGAACTTTTAAAATCACCTTAAATATGCAAAAATCAACTTAAACTATTTATCAGCCTTTTATTATTCAACATTGCTAAATTTGCTTATCAATGATAATAGGGTTTTGTTGTAGGTTGCTGAAAGAATACTTATATCTATATTGTCTATATTTATATCATATATATACATTTCTGTATCTATCTCTATCCCTATCTAATGTATCCCTACCTATACCTTATAATTTTGGATACCTGCGCATAATTTCAAATCTGTATATTATTCTTTTTCTTGTGTTATTGCTCTAGCTAGAACCTCAAGCTCAATGATGAATAGAAGTGATGAGAGCTGACATTCTTTACTTCTTAGTTTTAGATAAAAAAACACCTGCTTTTCCTACTAAGGGTCATGATAGATATGGATTCCCTATACATGACCATTATCACGTTGAGAAAGGAACTTTTGTGCATTAGTTTGTTAAGATATGTAATTGCAAATAATGTTGAAATTTATCAAATGCTTCTCTGCTTCTATTGATTTTTTTCTTTCTATTTTGTTAGTATGGGAAAGTTTATTGATTGTGTTTCAAATATTAAACCAACCTAGTTTTCTTAGAATAAAAATCTACTTGTCATGATGAACTATCCTACTCATATATTTCTAGATTCAATTTTCTAACATATTGTCAAAGTTAACTGTGTTTATGTTTAGATGTAATTTTGTTTTATAGATTTTTTTTCTCGTGCAGTTTCTTTGGCTTTGTTATCTATATAATGTTGGCTTCATAAATTTAATTAAGAGCTGTTCTTTCTTCTCTACTTCCCAAAATTGTTTTAATAGATTTGGTATTATTTCTTCCTTCATTACTTGATGAAATTAATGCTAAAATCATATAGTCTAGAATTTTCTTTGAAGGAAAATTTTATATCATTATATATTCATTTTTATTTAGTCTTGTGACAATATTAATAATTTTTCTATTAATATTATTCCATTACATCTAAGATGCAGATTTTATTGTCACATAATTTCTACCATATCTTCTTATTCTTTACTATTTGAACAACCTTTATGGCTATACTTCCCTTCACTTCTGCTTTGTTAATTGTGACCTGGGTTTATTAATCAAACTTTCTGTTTATTAACCATTCCAAAGATTAAACTTTTGTTTTTACTATCTTTTTTCCTGTCTTGCAATCCTTCTGGTGTCCTCATGGACTGTTCCACAGGTACAACAGAACATCTTTACTCTAGTTGGCCAGAAATGATGTATCTCCCAGGCTTTCCTGAGAAATTACCTATGGTAAGGATCACAGCTGCGACCATGTTCCCTCTACATAGGGTCCATGTTCCCTCTACATAGGGTCCATGTTTCCTCTATATAGGCTCCCCTTTCAAATTCCCCAAGAGAAACATCAGCTTTCCTATCAGTTTCTGAAGCATCTTGCCCCCGAGACCTCTCTAGTCTCCTTATTCTCAGTGAACACTGCTTTGTCTATCCAGCTCAGAGAGACCAGTCAACTTCTAGAAAGGGCTTCTAGGCCGAGTGCTGTGTGAGCCAACGGGTTTCCCTCATCTATTTTCATTTCCTCGAGGATCACAGGCCTCCCTGACTATTGGCTGAAAACTATGTTTGTGCCATTTGTAGATGTTTACTGCTGGAGGGGATTCTGGTGCAAATTAATAACTTATGACCACAAGCAAAATTATGAGTTTGACTATTAGCATTCTGATGTCTCTTTTCTGTTTTTCAATTAATTAATTCAGCAGGATCTTATTCAGCACTTACAGCAGTGGCACACATTTAACAAGAATAAATTAGTATATAATAAAACATGTAAATTGGTTTCATACATCACTATGTCCTTGTTTTCATTTATCTCACCTGGTGTTTGCTCAATATTTTCAACCTATAGATTAGAATGTTTATTCAACTGAAGAAGTGATTATGTATTATTTGGATCTTGCTCCGGATAGGCATCCTTTGTCCTTACAAGCCACAGACCCTCCTCAGTTCAGAGCTGCAAGGCTTTGCATTCTGTTCTACTCCTTTCTTTGTTCTTTTAAACTTTTGAAAGAAAAAAAAAAAAAAAAAAGAGCCACTCTCAAACATGTTCTCTGCATCACCGATTAAATTTTAGATCGCTATTTTGGTCCTGTACTTCTTCTCTGGCATTTTTAGTTTCCTTAAATATTTCTTGATATAATGAGACTCCCCTTTTTACTCAGTTTGCTGCTACATCATGAGCTATTTTTTCATTTTCAGAAAGTTGGTTAGCTCTTTTTTGTCTTTATGAAATTCTCTTTAAGATGCTCACTAAAGATGCCTTCTGGTTTCTGTAGTGTGTGTGTGCGTGTGTGTGTGTGTGTGTGTGTGTGTGTGTGTGTGTGTGTGTGTGTGTGATTGCGGGTTAAAGCCAGTGTTCACACACAGTAGGCAAGCACCCTACTGATTAAGCAGTATTTTTATCCCTTTTGTATTTTGTCTCCTACGGACTGACCTGGACCTGGAACTCTCTCTGTAGCCCAGGCAGGCTTTAAGTTTAACATCTCTCTGCCTCAACCTCCCAAGTAGCTAAGGTTACAGACCTGCACTATAAACAGAACTGTAGTATGCTTAAAACAAATAGAACCCAAACCACTTCTTTTATGCTTGAGTGTACTAGCATTCATCTTATTTACAAGTCTGACCACTAAATCTCTCCTTGTGCTTATTGATAAGGAAGGTGTTTACATCAACATTGGTGGGCGGATGGAACCATCAGGATCCTCTGTTACCATACAAGTAACGGCTACATGGTGGGCTTCTCCCAGTCCATATTTTTTTAAACATTTCCTGTACTTATTTGTTTTTCTGAGTGGTCTTCAAATAAGGTGGGATAGTTACCAAGTAGAAACACTGAGTACTATACAAAGTCTCAGGAATTTAGAAGAGAACTTTAAACAGGAACTGTCAGGCATCCACTCACCCCACCTATCTGCTCTCTCTCACGCCACCCAAGAGTCCCCGAGCATCTCTGACAATTGAATTAACAACCCAGACTGTGATGGTGATCTCAGAGCTGTATACCTACTTCCTTCAGAACAACATTGCTAGGTCCCACAGGCATCTCAAACTCAGTATGTCCAAAATGAAACTCATAATTCCTCCTACAGTTCCTCCAGGTGGAAATAGTGCTGTCATCTCAATGACCCAGGCAGACCTGGGATTTGTTTTAGATGATCCTGTGAGCTGCAATGAGCTTGCCTGTTGTGCAGTCCTCCCTTCTGTCCACTCTGAGTTTTGTCCTCCTTCTTAGGTTTGATTCTGATGGATTTTTTTCCCCTTTCCATCTTGCATCTCTTTAGGCTTCCCCATGTCTTCCAAGCCCCATGCCCCTTTTTTCTTTTTGATACAGGGTCTCACTGTGTAACCATGGCTGGCCTAGAATTCTAAATATAGACCAGGCTGGCCTCAAACTCACAGAGATCCACCTACCTCTGCTACCGGAGTTCAGGGATGAATGAATAATTCTAGCTAAAGTCTTCTAAGAGAAATTTAACACTTTCCAGTGGAAGACATTGCAAAAAAACCCCTCTATCTTCGAAATGAACAGCCAGATGCACTCCAAAGCATTCCCCAAAGCATTACTATGAATGTGACTTCTGCCTTCTAAACCCTATGATGAACCCACAGAATCTGATTAGACAGGAATGTCTGTGTGTGCTGGGGAGGTCTGCTTGTCTGAAGCATTCCCGCTAGATACCCACACAGCTGCATTTCACAACACTCCAATAACACGTTGCTACAGCATCTTATTGTATGTACGCATCTCCAGACTCAGCTTTTTATCCATTCCTCTACTTCACATCTACCCCTTTCCCCCGTTTCACCACCAGACAGTTCCTAGAGAAAACAGCTGTAATTTATCCCATATCTTCTCTGTCTGCATGTTCTTCCATCTCCCCTACACTTCAAAAATAACTACTTCTCTCTCAACATCTAATCCAAGATGCATTTAGTGATTGTCTTTTATAAAGTCTCTCCACTCCTTGCTTCCCCACTGCTCACTGGCTACATCAGGATGAAGCTACTCTCATAACATGCATGATTTTGACACCTGTTTTCTTCCCTAGTGTACAAGACTTAAAGGCAGAGTCTATGACATAGAAAATGTCTCCAGCACATTGTCTCTCATGTTGTGGGTATTATCCTCTGTAAGAAAGAACAAACATTGAATACAACAATGTGTTAAGCATTAATTAGAAATATTCTGTAGTTATATTTGGTTTCCTCTACCAAAAAATACTATTATTACTGACCAGTCAGTCCAAAGTAATGAATACTTATTATCTCACAGTGGGAAATCCAGTAGTCTTCTACTCAGGATCTGTCCAGGCTGAAAGGGAAATGTCAGCCTGATCCACAGTTCTCAGTTTGGCTTCTAGTTCCCTCCCAAGGTCATTGCCTGTGTGCATAGTCCACCTTCCGTGCTTCTAGAGGTACCATATTCCTGATAGGTGTTGTCTGGGTCTATCCAGTGGCTACAAGCTGGCTGTGATTCTTTGCCACATACCATTATATAGACAAGTTCCAATAACGCTGTTTGCTTTCTTCTAGGTCAACAGGAACTTGTCTCATTTCTTGTCCTTCCCAGCTTTCTATGGCAACCGTGTACACAATGCCACACAACCGCAGAAGTGGCCATCTGCTCAACATTTGTTATATAGCACAACCTGGCCAAGGAGCAGAGAGACCATTCCATCAGAGTCACAGGCTGTGTCCTCATTCAAAGACAAGAGCTTTCTGCATGTTCATCACAGTGGGAGGTAGATATATTGGTGATTATCTTTAGAATTCTGCATGCCACAATAATTGACTGGAAAAATGGGAATGGCCACAAGGGTCTTTGATAATGTTTCTATTGCTGTGATAAAACACCATGACCAAAGACAACTTAACGCTGGGAAGAGGGTTTTTTTTTTTTCTTTTTTCTTCTTATGCTTCCATGTAATGATCTATCATCAAAGAAAGTCAGAGCAAGAACTCAAGGCAGGGACTTAGAAGCAGGAACTGAAGAAGAGGATAAGGAGGAATTTTGATTCCTGGCTTGCTCCTATGGCTTGATCAGGCTGTTTGCTTATAGCAATCAAATAACCAGCTCAGAGGTGGTGGGACTACCCACAACGAGCCAAGTCCTTCCCTGTCAACCATACATCAAAAATAAGAAAAAAAAAAAAAGTAGCACAGATGTGCCAGCAGCCCAATTTGGTAGGATCATTTTCCCAATTGAGGTTCCCTCCTCTAAAATGACCCTAGCTGGTGTCAAGTTGACAGAAGACTAGCCTGCCTAACAAGCTTGAGTAAGATAGGAGAGAAAGGCAATCTTAAGGAAGAAGATAAAAGGAGATGTTAAATATGTTTACACGATATGAGTTTTACCATGATTATATGCAAGAGCTATTTTGGGTGTTTAAATTCTTCTTCTATAAATGAACATGAAAATTGAGGAACTTGTAATTTATGGTAGAATTCCTGACTACAGCTAAAGGGGTGTTCTTCTGCATTATAATTGCCTTCTTCTCCTACTCATTAGCAACAAAGGGGGAAAAAAACCTCTCAGCCTTGGAATAAATATGTGAAAAGGAACTTGACTTTGGTATTAAGTCTGAGTAGTTGCTCTTAAATTTCTTCCTCTGCTTGATCAACCCTAAGTGGAATCCTAAAGTTTTAAATATTATAGTTGATGGTTTTTACAGTAAGATTGACAGCCAACCTTTTGGTAAAGAACAAGTGGGTAGAAACCAGTTGTGTTAGCTTCACTTTAACCTTTTGGAAAACCAGTCACCAAACACAGTCATAGGCTTTTGGCTCATTGCAGAGGGGCCTGCTTCTTTTCTACAAATCCTCCCGGATCCTAGGATTTGAATGACAGGTGCTTAATGTTACCGAACATGCCAGGTTTACCTTTTCATCTCTCATATTGAATGGGATTACACTTCTGAGCTGTGACAGGTGATGGAATGACAGTATTATCAGCTTTCAAATTTTTAGCATTTGCTCACTCATGGCGTAGTCCCCTGGGAATAGCTCCTTTTCTATCCTGAAATCCACCAATGATCTGTGTATCATAATTCAATATATTATTCATCCCTCACCATGCAAGCAGAATTGGGTCAAACTTTTTTTTTTTTTTTTTTTTGCTCATAGGTAAAATATATCCCATAGGCAATTATCAATTCCCTTTATGACTAATGTAAAAAACACAATGGTGTTCTATTAATGGAAATGTATGCTTCAGTATTTGCAGTGACATGCTGTCTATACACTTTATCATTACACTAATACAAGGTAAATATTCCTGAAGCAACCAAGAACTTGGTAGAAACTGTAATAGCTAAGCATGTCAATTTGCCAGGAAATTAGAATGAACTGCTACATTGTGAACAATACTCTTGGACTCTTTGTTTGCAAAAATTGGGTTTCTCTTTTTTAAAATTCTATGCTTTAAAGTGAGTTATTTCATAACCGCATGGTGTGCAGTATTTTAGCATCATCCTGCTACAGGCTTCATTGCACAACAAAATTGTGAACATTTTACTAACAAAAGGGAAGCACAGAAATGCATGGCTTATAGATCTTATAACTTAATTTTAAAAGCCCTCTGTAATAAGAATTACTATTAATTGGAATAATATTTTTCATTAAAAGATTCTTATTTATTAGGCATGTCTGTGCTTATGTACAAATATTTCTCTATAACATCAACTCAGAAGTGGGCCAAGATTTCTATTTCACGCCCACTAATAGATGACACCCTACCAAAGAAGTAGGAGACATAGCAAAATTACTTTATTCAAGATACATAGGCTGTGCTGTGTGATGTTGATGCCTATAACCCTAGCATTTGAATGGCTCACAGAGGAGGGTCTGGAGTTTGACGCCAATCTTGACTACCTAGTGAGTTCAACGCCAACCAGGGCTATATAATAAGACTTTATCTCAAAAAGGAGAGGGGGGGGATTCCTGATGATATGGCTGGAGAATACAGCATCTCACTACATATAAATACATAAATAGCAATAAATATAGCCAACATCTATGGGTGACTCCAGGATTCCCTGAAAACACTGAAAGCTAAGGATGTCAGCCTCATCTAAAATGGTGTATTGCTGCATACTCTAAACACACACACACACACACACATCATCATCATCATCATCATCATCTACTTAAAATCCTTCTAGATTATTTGTAATACCTATTACCAAGTACATTTTCTATACAAAGTTCTCACATTGTTTTGATTATGGAATAATGCCAAGGAAAAAGTCTGCATGTATTAGTGCAGATATGGTTTTCATTTATGTGGTTTTGATCCAAGGTTGGCTGAATCCATGGACAAGCACCCTGAAGATGTGAAGATCTAACTGTGTAATGAACAATTCATTTATAAATAGAACTCAAAAATGTCCTCTAGAACCTTTTTGCATGTGTGGCAATTGTGATCCTCTGCCACAAAATATATATTCACAAAAGAGTGAGTCACAAATTTGGGGATACTAATACACACACACACACACACACACACACACACACACACACACATTCCTGTTTGTTCTGGGTGAGAAAGGGCTGTCAGTACAGAAAGACTCTACCCTAGCAGGAAGTAAGATTCACCACTTCGAGGACTGCTCTCCAAAGCCTGCTTTTCCTTTTCTCATCTGTTGGTTGTTGAGGAGCTAATGGGGTTAATACAATAGCAGAATCATGGGACAGAGGAACCTAGGCTTCTGTAACCACTGTGTGGAAGGATGCTAACTCTCCATCCTTCAGTGAGGCTTGCATAAAATTTTGGGGGAAGATGAAAGAAACATTCAGTCTGTTATGACATTAAAGTGTAGGGATTTTTTTTTCGCAACAGATAATATTAGCTTAACTAATACATAACTCAAGGTCTTGAAGTAGATGCTGTCATTTTATTTTTTTTTTTTTTAAAGTCTACCCGATCTGACACCAGCTTAGCAGTTTAGTGGTAGACAGTGAGGAAACAGACCTAGCAAGCTGGAAATCCCTGCTCTGCTGTAGTGAAACATTTGGTAAAACTGTCACCCTTGTTAACATGGAAGACAGACCAAGTGCCTACTGAGCTGGTGCATCTCAGGGAAGGACTTGGAAAGAGGCAGAATGCTAGCATATGTTGATCTTCCCTTGCTGCGTTTGGCAAGGTATTTTAAGAAAGATGAGTTTGAGATGGAATTAGCTGGTTTGCACACAAAAAGAAACAGGAAAAAAAAAAGTACCAGAATTTTAAAGTCATGCGCTCATCTGAAATTGCACCTAAAGGACAGGCATGTGAAAACAGTGACAAAGGCCCTTTAAAAATTCTCAGTTAATCCAAGTGCTGCAACCATGCAGTTTGGATCAGTCTGAAGCTGGAGCACCTGCTCAAGATGGCCATTCCAAACAACCCCAAATGACCCACTACCATCTTGACAGAGAGGGCTCAAAGCAGGAGGTTAGATACCGCATTATTATTTGAGAAAAGGCCTTCGGGTCTGATATCTAACTTGTACAAAGGATAAGAAACCCAATGGACAGTGTGGGTATCTTTTTCAAAGTATCTGTTCTGCTCTAATGACTACACCATCTCAAATAGTCACTTAACACACATAAAATAAATGCATAAAGCCTACGACTCAGGCTACATTTCACATTATCAATGCTATTTGGAAAGAAAGGCTGTAGGAATCCTACTGACCAAGCTTCTCAAATCCCCATATAATATCTTGGATTAAAAACCCCTAGACAATGCAGAACACATATGTGGAGTTATTTTCTGAGCATCTATGTGTTAAATAGAGCTATTCTAAAACATGTGCCAATTTTTGTATAGACACTGTTGTTCATTGACCACACTCTGGAGATGGAAGAGTTAAATGAAACCAGCATCTGGAAAAGATATTCCTTGCTTGGTCCCCAGGGGTGGTATCAATAGCAGGGGAAGGAAATCCAGGTCCAAATATTTTCCTATGGGGATTTAGTAAGGACAGCATAACAATACTTCAATATTAATTCCTGTGTCTGAAGCTCACTGGAAGTCTTTTCTCTCTCCCTCTCCCTCTCCCTCTCCCTTCCTCTCTCCCTCTCTCTCTCTTTTTTTTTAAACCTGACTGAGAGGTCTAATTCTTGGGAGGAAGTGCATGGCTTGCTTTTTTTCTAAGCAGGAGCTGTTCATAACAAAAGTGATCTTCTATTGAGATATATACCAAATGATCTAATAGGTTAGGGGGCCAGCTGCATTTGAGCCATAAAGTTCCTTTCAAATGAGCATTTTCAGGATTTGAGCCTATGCAAAACGGTAATAACATATATTTGTTACGGCACAACTCAACAGGATTTGTAAATGATAAACTAGCTGCCATGGTAGCACACCCCTGGAGGTGTGCTGCTCTGAGTTACACTTCAGAGACATTGGGATGGTAGCAAAGGTACATCGGGCTAGCAGCAGTGGCAGGACCCTCTGACAACTGCACAAGCATTCATCTCAAAATGATTATTTCCAAACCCCATGAGAACAAACCACCAAGAAAGAAGTACATCTCTAACCCCTAAGCATCCATTGCAGGAAGGGAGAGAACGGGAAAAGGGCAAGGAAAGCAACCCCTCTTCCCTCAGGAGAGATCATGGAAATGTTAGAACAGGCTGGGGTCCTCGGCAGATCTGAAATCTGAGTGTGCTTTAAAAACCACAGGCATCCAGGAAGGAAGTAGCCCACAATAGCTCTCAGATCATTAGTGGTGCAGTCACACTGAATGCTGAGGCAAATTATCTTCACCTTCAGTTTAATGCATTCCTGGAGGCTGCAGTGAGAACCACTCTTAGGAGTGTTCTCTAATGGAGAGTTCCACAAAAAAGAATTCTCACTAGGATTCTTTGTGATGGCATGGTTATCTGAAACAGAGAATGTAAATTATATTTGGAGCCTCTAGATAGGACACCCTCACTTATTTTGCATGCAATGAATGAGTTTATTGCAAATTGAGCCTCAGTTGGCCTGAATGGAATGATACAAGTAGAGACCGTTATTCCAGCGAGTGGAAGGTGGGGGAAATGGTATGTTATTCTAGCAAAGTGAGTTATGAGGGAATGACTTTTGAAAATGATTTCTCCAGCTCCTTCTGAAAGTGTGTGTGTGGCTGTGTGCGGAGTCAAGGGTTAGTGTGAGTGATAAGAATGGGCTTCCCCAAGGGCAAGACAGAATGGGGAAGAAGAAGAAATAAAGCACATGGCTGTCTCCCTGAGATGCTGCTACCAAAGAAGAAATTGAGGTTGTAAGGGGCAAAACCCAGTGCCTGCAGGGTAGGAGGCTTAATAAAGGCTATTGAGATAAGGGAAAACTCGTGTAACAGATGGGGTTCCACTGACATTTATGAAGAATCCACTGACGATTAAGTACTTTCAGTTTGGTGGAAGGTTTCAGAGCAATTTTGGAAAAAAAAAAGAAAAGAAAAAGAAAAGAAAGTCAGCAGTACCAAGGCTGTGGACTATTTTGTTTAAAAATGGGATGACAGAAGATGCCAGAGGTCAGAGGTCTTTAAGACTATTGGATGCAAGTTTTAACACACTTGTGGGAATTGTGAGGTATGTCCCGCAGTCATAGCAGACAGAATGATGTGTGAGGAACCAGACCGTGTAATAAAGGCAGGGAGATCGTGCACTGCTTAGTCACCCGTAGTGAAAACACACGACGTAACCGGGGTTGGACCAGACTCATGTTCCCTACCACTCTTGGATAAAAGCAGCGTATTTGACAAGACAATGTGTGGTTCGGGGCCGCCAGGTTATGAAACTTAAATAACAGGTTAGCTAGGTGAGAACATGGACAGTCTGAGAAAAGAGAAAACACCCTAAGATAGCGTCAAAATACACATGCAGCTCTTTTCTGTGTGCATTGGTAATGTATATCTGACTTAAAAGCGTATCCATAGGAGCCTGACATTGAGAAGAAGGTCGAGAAGAGAGAAAAGAGCAAGATGGTTGAGCATGTTAGCTTCCGTTCCCTGCACACACAGCTCATGAAGGTAGTTGTGAAAAAGTTGCACAACCAAAGAAGAAATGGAAGCATAGGGTACCCTTCCACTGTGTTTGTTAATGAATGTGTCTCTTCAAATTTTATAGCTAAAAGCCCAGTCACCAAACGGTTAATCTCTGGAAGCAGGGCTTTCAGTAGTCTCATGGAACTAATTCTATTAATGAATTAGGCTCTCTTTCCCTGTTAGATTGTCTAAGCTTTTTATTTTTTATTTTTTTATTAGATATTTTCTTCATTTACATTTCAAATGCTATCCCCAAAGCCCCCTATACCCTCCCCCTTACCTGCTCCCCAACCCACCAACTCCTGCTTCCTGGCCCTGCTTCCTGGCCCTGGCATTACCCTGTACTGGGTCATATGATCTTTGCAATTCCAAGGGCCATTGATGGCTGACCAAGCCATCCTTCTGCTACCTATGCAACTAGAGACACAGCTCTGGGGGGGGGGGGGGGTTTACTGGTTAGTTCATATTGTTGTTCCTTCTATAGGGTTGCAGACCCCTTTAGCTCCTTGGGTACTTTCTCTAGTTCCTCCATTAGGGGCCTTGTGTTCTATCCAATAGATGACTGTGAGCATACACTTCTGTATTTGCCAAGCATTGGCATAGACTCACAAGAGAGAGCTATGTTAGGGTCCTGTCAACAAAATCTTTCTGGCATATGCAATAGTGTCTGGGTTTGGTGATTGTATAGTTTTTATCCATGTGCAAACTTAACATGTCCGCTGCTGAGAGCATTACCTTAAAGTGTTAGAGCAGACTGTGACACACCTTGACAATGACTTGCCAGCACCTTAGCTCATTTGTTGAAAGAACTGTGAGTAATCAATTTGTTATTTACAAACTACCCAACATCCATCATTTTGTCATAGCATCAAGATACACAAAGAGAATGCTAGAGTTTGGATCTAAGGTGTCCTCCAAGACTCCTCTGTGCTAAAAGATCGGTCTCCAGCTTGGTGCACTCTTTAAACGACGGTGCCTAGTGGGCAGTCTTCAGGTCATTGAGAGCATGCACTTAGAAGGGGTCAGGTAATTCAAGATACCACTCCCTTTCTTGCTTCCCAGATACAATGATTTAAGGAGTTTGCTCTGATGCATACCCTTCACTAGGAAGTGTATGCTCTCCGCAGGCCCAAATGCAAGGGGGCCAAGTGATCATGGCCTGCAAATTTTGAAACTCTGAATGGAAACAAACATTTTCTCCTTATAAACAGTCTGTATTTAGTAGGGGATAGAAAGTTGGTTTACATAGTGACTCTTCGTATAACTCAAACTCAGGTGAGGGACACATATACTTTCTATGGCCCCATTGCCCTGGTCTATCTGGCAAATCCTCATCCTTCCTGAGTCACCCCATGAATCACCTTGTCAAGGCCAGCGTAGGCTATGAAGCAAGACTGACTCAACAGAACAATAACAGATACTCAATAGCTTCTCAAGTAAATATTGATTAAAAAAAAAAAAGCAACAAGCCATTCAAAAGTCAACAGGAAAACATGTAGCTGGTCATGGAAGAAATACTGACAAATAGATTGGGAGTTAGAGGATATCTTAAATAAAATCTAAGGCTTGTTTATTCTATTGTATATGTATAGATGCTTGTATGTGTATACATGAACGAGAACCAGTGAGAACAATGTCTGAAGAGACTAGAAGGGGACACTGGGCTCCCTGGAACAGTCCAGAAATGTTAACAAAGAACATCACTCCAATGGGAGTACCAATTTGTTCACCTAACTTCAAAATCAAAGACAAGCAACATGAGAAGCAGGGATGGATTTCATGTTCTCCGGGTTTCCAAATTTTGAACCCTTTGCATGCAGTGGCGGCAGCTTCAGAAGGAAGATGTTGGAGAATGAAAGGCTCTGAGGCCCAGGACATGTGCATCAGTACCAGGCATGGCCAGCCACAGAGATGCCTTTCTTGGAAACATATCTTTACTTCTGAAGAATCGCTTTATGAAACAAGGTGGAGTTAGACCCAAAGACTGTCTCATATTACTTATGGCAGTTTTAGTCAGATGATGAAGGTGACTAGAGGACCAGAGTATAGGACCCTGGGTGTTTTCTCTTAATCAGATTTCTGGGAAGTCACAAAGAGAGCCCAGACACCTTTATTTCTGACTTTGTCATCTATGTAGTGGACACAGCTCATGGTCCAGACCATAGGACCTTCCCATCTTGCAATACTCTCAAAGAAGCACATAAAAAACCCAATTCCTCCTTGCTGTACTCACAAACAAGAGTAATGTAATTGATAAAAACCACAACCCAAGATAGAAGCAACATTTTGAGAATTTCCAAGATCCCTTGTGTCGAGAAACTACACATTTTGTTGCCAGACTTGCGTGATGTCAGTTTTACAGCTGTGGCTGGTGGCATTTGATAGCTGCTTCACAGAAGTGTCTCTTAGTTTTGCTACACACGTGCACAGAGGGCCTCTTCACGGGGACGCACGGATTGGTACTGTGATCAATGGAAGGAGACTATGCCTCTGAGGGTGAGCAGCTCCAATAGCTGCTGTCCAGTGTTCAGGGCAGCTGCAGCAAGAACTGTGTCAGCAAAAGCTTGGCGATCTCCATAAGGGAGACAACATGGGCAGTGTCTTTTGACACACAGAAAATACTACCTGAGATGAGGAAGGAAGCTGATCCAATGCCGATCTTGATGTTCCTGACTCTAAAGCTGCACAGCCCATTTGCCAAAGACCAATGACCCCCCATTTCTCCAGAGATCAAAGTCAAAGTTCCAGGAGAAAAATACCCAAGAGGGCACACTAAACACTCCCATTCTCTTTTATGCACCAGAATTTGAGATTTCTAGAAGTTATCTTTTCCACTCACAGCTGTGGTGCTAATTTAGAACGTTATTGTTGTTGTTGTTGTTGATGATGATGATGATGATGTTAGGGAAATTTTATTACACCATACACAGGAGTGGTCATAATCTCAGGGTCATAATCCTAAGAACTACAGCTCCCTTAGACTCCCCAGAGAGTTCACACTCAAAGCAGCTGTCCTGACTGTTCTGGGAAGCCTGGAACATGTAGATCATCATTTGCAGCCAGGGTGTTTTTGCAGGTGGTGAAAGGGTGGGGCTCAGCTGGGTTGAAGACTTTGGGCATCCAAATTAAGCGAGGTTGCAATTGCACGACCTCATTTTCTTCCCCTTTCTTTAACATCGGAGTCTAGTCCCGTCTGAGCTTAAGGCTGGGCTCTCAGCATGGCCATCTGTGAAGGGCAAATCAGGTGACTGGAGACATGAGTCTTGCTACCTAAATAACACTGTGTGTGATTCAGGAGGGACTTGTCATTTGGCCTTCTAATTTCCATAAAAGAACATGACCTGTAGTGTCCTTAAGCCACTTCCTGGGGACCCTGACCCCTTCCCCCCACACGAACAAACCTGCCTAAATGGCTGGTCACTGGCTCTTGCAGAGTTGTGAGCGAGGCTGTGGCAGGAAAGGGTCTCCAGGATGTATACTGCTGTGATTCAAATAGCCAGGAAGTGGGAGTTTGGCTTGCACCCCTGAGACGCTTGGAACTGGATGATATTTATTATCAGTAACAAAGCTGTCATTCTTCCATTGATTTCTAGGTATATGTCTCAATATGACAATAAAGACACAATGGGTGGTCCACATTCCCCAAACCTCTCTCGTGGATGCAGAATCTTATGTTTGGAACCCAAGGCTTCGATCCGAGTCTCTGCCTGTGTGGCCTTGAACATTTCCCTCCAATGCTGTGACCCTCCCTGTTGCTTCATTTGTGGAAGAAACTTAATGATACTAGCTGGGCAGGCAGGCTTGTGTGGGCTCCTATATGACAGCACTATCAAAGTGTCTGGAATTAATGTACTCTACATTTCTTGATCTCCCAGGGGGAAAAGTAAATGCTTTGTAAATACCAGAAGAATCAGTTACTGATGAATGCTTATATTTCTTCTTTGCACTTTAATTTCTTTTTCTTCCATTCCTTCTTGTCTCCTTTCTCATCTTGGTTTTCCAAGGGAGCTTCTCTGCCAGCGTTTTCAGAGGTCTAAAGCTTTCAGAGGGTTTTGAGTGCTTTTTGACTTAATTGAAAGAGTACTTTCCGTAGGAGACTTTTTAGCCCTAAAGAAACTAAAAATACCAAACTCTTGGAGAATAAACTAAGAGCTGAGAGGAAGAAAAACGTACAGGGGATTCTGAGCTGCAGTGAAGTGCTAAACAGGAAACTTAGGAGCGAGCCCTGTGAGATAAGCACCTGGTTTCCGGAAAGACGCCATTATAGATTTGGATATCTACTGTTCAGTGAAGAGACTATCTGCATGGGAACGGGGATAGGAAGATAGGCTACACAACTGGCCTTTGCATTCCAGAACATTGGTCAACATTTCCTAACCTTTTCTTAGCATTAACATTTACTCATAGCCAACGAAATCGGTGGTGTTTACTGCATTTTATAGCATTAAACATAATGACACACACCCACTTTCAAAAATAGTCCAAAAATGTTTGGGTGTATTTTTCATCTACTTCTACCCTACGCTGAGACCTGGGTCCTACAGACTGGGAACAGTGACTTACTCATTTTTAAAATTGGATATTTGATTTGTTTATATTTCAGATGCTATCCTCTTTCCCAGTTTCCCCTATGCAACCCCCCTATCCCATCCCCCTAACCCTGCTTCTATGAGGGTGCTTCCCTACCCACCCACCCACCCCAGCCTCACCATCCTAGCATTTCTCTACACCTTAGCATCAGGCCTTCACAGGACCAAGAACCTCCCCTCCCATTGATGCCAGATAAGGCCCCTTCAGCTTCTTCAGTTCTTCCCCCAACTCCTCTACTGGAGTTCCTATGTTCAATCCAATGGTTGGCTGTGAGCCTCCACATCTGTATTGGTCAGGATCTGGCAAAGCCTCTCAGGAGACAGCTATATCAAGCTTCTGTCAGCAAGCACTTCTTGGCATCAGCAATAGTGTCTGAGTTTGGTGTCTGCATGTGGGATGGATCCCCAGGTGAGACAGTCTCTGAATGGCCTTTACTTCAGTCTCTGTTTCACTCTTTGTCCCTGTATTTCTTTTAGTCAGGAGCAATTCTGGGTTAAAAATTTGGAGATGGGTGGGTGGCCCCATCCCTCAACTGGGGAGCCATGTCTAACCTCTGGATATGGTCTCCAAGGGTTCTCCTTCCCCTTTGTGGGGTATTTTAGCTAATGTGTGGTCCTGGGAGGAGCTTGCTTTCCTGGCATGTGGGACTTCCTGGTTGCTAGCCCCCAGCTCCCCATCCCCCTTTCAGAGTGTTTGTACTCTACATGCTTCAGTTATTGCTACAGCAAGCAATAGCAACAGACTCAGATATACTAAGAAATTATTAAATATCACACGGTCCTGGTGACTTAATCAGACAGATATATATGACAGGTATTATAAGTGAGGAGGAGGGTTAAGAGGTAAGTTTTCTCTCTTCTCTCTCTCTCTCTCTCTTTTATAGTTTAGCTTTTCATTTCCATATATTGATTGATTGACATAAGAGTCGTCATTGTGGCATTTCCATACACGCACTTAATGTGCTTTGATTATATTCATCTTTCCTCTGCTGTATTTTATTATCCCCCAACACACCCCACTTATATTTCCACCTTCTAAATAATCCCCCTTTCATGGTCTTTTCTTCTCCATAAATTGCACCTATGAGGGAAAACATTGTATTTGTTATTGTGAGATAATTTATTTTGTTTAATTTATGATCCACCCACTTCCATTATCTTTTATGGCTAAGCCAAACTGTGTGTATGCCATGTTCTCTTTACTTCCCATTTTGGTGGACACTAAGGTTGACTTCATAGACTGGATATTTGGAATACCTCCGTTATAAACATTTAATGTATAGGGAAGTCTGTAGTTGACCTCAACTCGTTTAGGTATAGTTGAAGTGGTGTTTCTAAATCATACAGCAGCTCTAATTTTAGGTTTTTGGGAAAGTTCCATAGCGGTTTCCATAGTGGCTGGGGCAATCCACCAGTGCTGTATATGGTTCCTTTGTGAGTATCATCTTCAGCCTTTATTGTTCTTTGTTTTCTTGATGATAGCATTCTGTCTGGACTGGTACAGAATTTCAATGTAGTTTGATCTACATCCCCTCTCCCTTGCCAAGGCTAGAATTATTAATGTTTTCATATATTTTGTTCACTTTCTTTTTGATTTGAAAAGTATTTGTTCTAATAATTTGCTCAGTTCCTGGATGATCTGCTCTGCTGACTTTGATTTTTAATATTCTTTATATATTTTGAATATTAATCCCATATAGGATAAAGTAGTAAGAGAAACAATTCCTTCATTTGATGAACTATTTTTAATTTTTGATCCTTTCTTTTGCTGTGTAGAAGCTTTTCAATGATCAAGTTTTTCGGTTTAAGTTTTCAATTCTTGCTCCTATTTCAAGAACCTTTCTCACAGATTGGGAAGTTGAAATGCAGGTGCCAACAGTGTTGAAGTCCTTCTCACCACATCACAGGCTTCTAGTTTCTTCTGATGCACACACTAAACCAATCCTGTCCTCATGACCTTTATGGCTCTGCCTAAATCTAATTATCTTTCAAAGGTCCCATAGCCTAAAGTCATCTCATCATAGACTACAGGTACCGGATGAAATTTAGAGAATTTCAGATAAATATCTGTACATGATACACTGGTTATCTTGTTCAATTTTTAAAAATCCTAGAGTGTTTAGAACATCTTATATTATTAAACATAATAACACATACCCACTTTCAAAAACAGTCCAAAAATATTTAGGGTGTATTTTCCAGCTACCAGTACCCTACCCTACACCTTTACTCAAATTCTAATTTGAATAAAAGAACCAGGTTGAGTAATCTGTCTTGGGTATTCAGCAAACCACAAGCTGCAAGAGGAATGGATGCTGTAGCCTATGAGGCTTCCCATGGGACCTACTATCTTACTCAATTCTGGACACAAAAGAAAATGTTGTAAAGAGATGTTATACAAGGTCTACTGTTTACTGCTTGGTCATGCTAGTGAATAGTTTTAAGATGAAATCAGCCAAAGACTATCAAAGAAGACAGAGTGATAAAATCTAAGTTAAAGAAAAAAGGAGGAAATATCTCCCTGAAGGTAAATGGAAATAAGAATGGAAATTAAAAGGGGGGAAAACATAGGCTAGATATGAATACTTATATGCCCTGCATCTATGTGGCTGTGGCTAAAATAGGATTGTAAGAATAAAGAGCATCTGATTGAAAAGAAAAATGGTCAGTGGAAAGGAGAATGGACACATTACTATAAATAATGTTACCCATTATTAAAATCACACACACACACACACACACACACACACACACACCTCAAGGATGAACAATGTTTTACTCAGAGAGTAACTGGAAAACAGGCAGAACAATGGACTGTGGTCTGGGTCCTTTCATTGATAATGGTACAAGTAAAAGACACAGTAGACAGCTGTGGCTTAGTGGCTATTTTCTATTGAAGACTTCACATTCAGATGTAAGGAAGGAACCTCAGAGGTTTTTCTTACCAACATTACAGTGGTAAAGAACTGTCTCTTTCTGAGCCCAGAAAAAAATACCTGGTATAGTTTCTTTCCCCACCCCTGATTTCAGGCTGGCCACACCTCTGTCCTGTGTGTTCATACAACCTGACTTCTAGTACCCAAGGCACTTTTACCAAGACTTTAACTTTTGAAGATAAGCACCGCACTACTCCTTGGATGTTCTTCAAAGATTCTTCATGAAAAAAAAATGTTCCCTCTTTTGAGTCCCACTATACATGACTATATCAGCCAAAAAATTAACTCCAAACAACTACCCAAGTGAAGATAGATAATGTCTCCTTCAGCAGACACTTCGTACAAACCTGGTTTGTGCCAGTGGCAGAGTTGTGGCTGCTGCTGTGTGGTAGCTCTCTGTAGAAGTAAGACAGTGTTGTTTCTTGAGAATGATATCTTGGTGGGAGACAGATGATCAGAAATTACAACAAATTGCCTAGACAGAACTGGCTATACATGAAACAGTTGGGACATTTGATAATGAAGAACAGGGCACTTGACTGAGATTCATTTTGATGGAATTTCAGGTAAATTCTCAGAGGCAAGAATGAGCGAAGCTTATAAGATGAGGAGGTAGAGCTGATTCTAGGAGGGGTATCTGGGTTAGGGAGTTTGGGAGCGATGGGCTGAACACAGTGGAGGTTGGTCTAGAAGCTTGGGATAGGATGGAAAGTAGGGAAAAGAGAGTTTGAAATGGCAAGCAGTGCTCAAATCACACAGATCTCCGAATTTAGGGAAGTTAGACTTTGGATTTTGTTTTTAAAGCATTGGAAAGACATCAAGGAACTTAAAGGGACAATATGGATCTTAATTTGCATTTTAAGGTGCCCCATCTGGCTTCCCTGTGTGTCATGGATGGAAGGACGACAGAAAGGAAGCAGGAGTTAGCCCTACTTGGTAGTTAGATCTCACAAGGATGTCCAGAATAACTGGAAATAGACAGGTTGGGGTCCCCACACTTTCAGTGACATCAGTAAGCCTGATTACCCCATAGTAGTCCTCAGCCTCACAGTGCCTCAATTTCCTTACTTAACTGATAATATTCAGAGCACCCATTTAGAATGGACTGTTAGGTGTTATGTATAATGAGATTGGGACATAGAGATCAGTCACTTTATAAAATATCAATTCTTTTTAACTGTCATCATGACCTTTAGGGGCCTGTAAAGAGTTTCTGGCCATGAGTTGAAGTCAGATCATGATACACATGGAAAGGAGCAACTTTGAGCTCAGTTTTGGCTTTTAATCCATCATCTGATAACTCCCAAAGAAGAGCTGCTAACAGATATCAATTGCACTTGATGTTGTTTTACACAGTATTGTATTGAATTTCCCAACAGCCTTGCAATACAAGTCCTGTTACCTCTGTATTTCCATTGCATTATGGCCCTCAACTTTGGTTTTAGGAAAATGCAGTCCACTCAGAGGTATGGTAGCTTGTTCAAGGTCAAGTAGTTAGCAGCAGAGCCAGAATTCAATTTACATCTGCTGAAATCAATCCCCAAACTCTCCCCACCTCGGAGGCTCATAGGTAATACAATGCCTTTATCCCAAGAGCATCTCTGATTATCGAGATTCTAAAATCTCTCTGTCCCACCCACAAAGTATAGCACACACGGGAGGTCTCTGGAGCACATAGGGACGATAGAAATCTGTCCATTCCATGCTTTCCAAAGAAAGACAAAACAGACCTCTTCCATCTGGCATTCTGTAGAGTCCAGCTTTGCCAGGTAAAGTCTGGAAATGAGTTTGTACCCACTGCTGAGTACCAAATGTTATATAGCTAATTAACCACAGTGATCGGGAAGGAACCCATTAAAGAGACCAAATACAGCACAAAGGAAAAGCAAATGATACTATTGCTCCTTATTACTGTTATTGCCATTAATATTAATATTAATGCTATTATTTAATTTTATTATTAGTCTGATATATCATTATTATTGCCGTCTTCCACCATCTTCCCTATAAATCTATCACCAAATGTTTTAGAGGTTTAATATTGTGATAGTTATGTAATTAAACAAATAGAAATAATAGTTGCAGAATTGCAGAGTTACATAATCATTGCTCTGCAATGGAAACCATAAATAAAACTTACATGCCTCACTAGCAGTTACATTAAAAACAATAGAAACATTGATGGCAAGAACTGAAGAATTATTTAATGGTTACATAATTAAATAATAAATTATAGCAGAACTACAGAGACATGCAGATCTAAAGCAGCCTGCAGAATGGGAGGGGAGGGGAACCATTAAGCAGGGTTGGCCCTGACAAGAGGGGCTCTGACAGTTAGCTCTCTGCTTCCTATTCCATATACATGTATCTAAATTTATTTTTATCCGCCTCATAATACAAAACAATTTATCTAAGACTACAAATCACTTGGATAATCTAATACCATAAAATGACCCACCCGCATGTTGCATATACTCCATCTATGTGTTTCAAATGATCTCAATATTACCTAAGTTCTTACTAAATACTAGAAAATGACTTTGTAGTTACCTGCATTGATTAAAAAACCAGTAGGGGCAATTAAGAAGAAATGCTCACCAGAGACCAAAAATGAAATCACTGTAAAAACTATTGAAACAATCACCATACCTGGACATTTCTTTGGTTGTGATATCCCAGTATTAACATATCTCAATATTTGGAAAGACCACAATATTTGGTATTAAATTAAATACCCAGATGAT
Organism: Mus musculus; assembly: GCF_000001635.26. Lineage (NCBI taxonomy): Eukaryota > Metazoa > Chordata > Mammalia > Rodentia > Muridae > Mus > Mus musculus. Next base: position 29,575,809 of record NC_000075.6, read on the forward strand.
GGACTGACTTGCTAATATGTTTTTATCCCTGAGGTCTGCAGTCAAGCTGCCTGGATTTTCTAGAAAGGTGCATTTATTGAGATCTGGAGTGAGGGACATCATCCTCCACTTAAGGACATAAAACAGGCACCTGCTGCAAAGCCTGAGCTTGGAGGGCGAAGCCAGAGTGATAGCAACACATTTTGCACTCTGAATCCACCTGTCTTCCTGGGTGTCAGCAGAACTGAGCCCATTGTTGGAGTGAATGGCTCGATGGGATGTTCCTGGGATGCCAGCAGCATGCGAGATGAATAAGCACATGGCATCACTCAGCAGTGACAATGGGGAGGCAGAAGGCTCCTGTCCAGAGCCAGCAGGAAACAGAGCTGTGTTCTGCCAGTCTCTCTGTAATTCACATTTGAAGGAAGCTCTCAGTTCTCCATCAGGCCTGTTCTGAGAGCAGCCAGGCTGGGCCATTATCATAATGGGGTCACCTGGGAGGCTAGGAATAGACAGGGGAGCATTCTTTTGGGGAGAACTAATTGACTCCTGTCTCGTTGTTTGGCTCAGCTTGACAGGCAAACCTAACGATTGGAAAAGTATGGCCTCATAAGAGACCCACACCAAGGAAGGGCCAGGAGGCCATTGCACCTGCTGTGCCTGAGGGAGGCAGAGCAGACTGCCCAGTGTCATGGCCATAAGCTCAGGCTGCAGTTCTCCAACATGTAGCTCTGACATGCCCCTGGCTCATGGGGAGACTGTGCTGCCATCTGCCTGTGTCCTACACCAACACTGTGATGAAGGACACTTAGAATTTAGATCTCTCAGCATCCTTTTGTGCCCATTCCCCAGAAGCTCACTTTTAAGTAGGTCCCATGAACAAGTCTTTTGCACCCTTCCCAAAAGGAAGGAGAAAGGAGGGTCCTTCTCTTTGGGAAAGTTGGGGAATCAGTATGTTCCTGGGATATGCAGGAACTTTCTAAGGGCCTTGCTGGAGTTGTGTTTCCAACTTTCTGGGAATCTAGTTAAAGAATGCTAGGATCCTTGGCTCCATCTGACAGGCTCCAGGGTGCTGTGGTACTGTGGTACTGTGAACGCCCTGGGGATCCCAAAACAAACAAACCTGATACAATAGCTCAGGCCTTTTTTATCATCTTACTATAGGCTCCGCAGCTTTGTTAAAAAAAAACAAAAAAAAAAAAACAAAAAAAAACAGAAATACATTTCTTTCTTTTTTTTTCAGCTCAAAGTTTTAATGAGAATGGGTAACTTTACAGAAACAAAAGATACGATATCTATTCTTTTTTTTTTTTTTAAAGATTTATTTATTTATATGTAAGTACACTGTAGCTGTCTTCAGACACTCCAGAAGAGGGAGTCAGATCTCCTTAGGGATGGTTGTGAGCCACCATGTGGTTGCTGGGATTTGAACTCCGGACCTTCGGAAGAGCAGTCGGGTGCTCTTACCCACTGAGCCATCTCGCCAGCCCCCCCCCCTTTTTTTTTGAGAATAACTTTTTAATGCCCTACCCCAAAATACAGCATTCAGTAAGCACTAAATAAGAAATAGTTTTTTTTTCCATAAAATAAAATGCCTAATACATTTCTTACTGTGAGAGAGGTTGAAACTCAACAGCCAGGGTCCCTACATGGTTGGAGAGTGTTCCTGGCCTGCCCCTGGGTTTTAATCCCCAAATAGGACATGGTGGTTCATGCCTAGAGGCCCAATGTTCAGAACACAGAAGCAAGAGAATAGCCATTTAAAGGGAGAAACAAAGAGCACCAACTCACCGCATCATGAAATCTCACTATTATGCTTAGCTGTCATTACTCCCCATAGCACTCCATTTCCAAAGTGCATCACATTAGAGATTAGAGTTACACCATAAGACTTTGAGGGAATATAAACAATTGGTCGTAACGCCTTGGCTGGAACTCAAGCTTCCTTTTTTTATCAGGTGTGAGTTTTGTGTGTCTTCACTTCAATTCCAGCTACTGGGCCTAAAGGGTGAACATGGTGCATCCTGCATTGGGGTGCTATGTAAAAAGGGGCCAATGGGGGTGTGGGAAAACCCGAAGCACACTAGACACACTGTCTGTCCCCCAACTTCTTTTCCCTGTCTTTTTCTAGAGGTCTCTCTCGGGTTCCTGTTGTTGTTGTTGTTTTGCTTTGTTTTCTTTTGTTGTTTTTGATCGGGAGTTTGCACCTTGCTCCACTACATGCAGAAAAATCTCTTTTGAAATTCCTTTCATGCTGCATTTTTACCTAATTTTTTTTTTACAATTGAAAATTATCAGGAGGTAGGGGTCTCCTCTGTGACATTTGGAGACATTTGGAGGAAGGAAATCACTGTGCTGAGAACTTAGGAGATGCGTGGTCACCTGCACGGCAGAGTGCTCCTTCTGTGCTCTGATTTCCCTCCAAGCAGGCTTCCTCAGCTTCTTAGTGCTCTGTGACCCCTATCCAGGGTCCTCGCTGGACAGCCTCCAAAGCCTTGTGTCACAGGACTAGATATCTGCCAGTGTATTCTCAGAGATGGAATCCCCTGGTCCTCCCCAGGCGCACACACCACTGCCTAGCTATCTCTAGCTGCCGGGATGCCAACGCCAGTGCGTGGAAACCACTTCCCTGAATAATGTCTTTGTACTGAGCGGAGAATCAGAACGGAGCAGATGTTTTAAGGACTCTATAAATCCGTGTAGATGAAAAACCACCCACCCAGCACTTTTTAACAATGCGCCATGCTGATGAACCAGCATATCGGAAATACCAAAATAAATACGAAATCCCACTGAAGCCTTAGAATAAATCTTAAGATTTTTTTTCTCCTTTCCCTTTTCTTCCTTTTAACGTATACTAGACATCATTTTTAATACTTATTGAAGACCTACTACTAGGAGCAGAAAGCCTATAAAAATACAGTGACTTCGTTCTTACGTGACCCAGTGATCAACCTCATGCCCATGAATACAACCCCCCCCCCCCAATTTCTTCCCATAAACCCCTCATTCTACTCTTTCCAGAACCTTCTCCTTCTCCCGGTACATCCACTGTTGTCATGTTGCCTCTCATAACTCCTTGCTGAATTCCAATGAGGTTTTCTAATTAGCCTAATTAATTTTCTGCCCAACTTAATAAGACTGTCTCTGGTTCAGAAATAATTGGACTTCCCAAACACCATTTTCCCTCCCTCCATTTCTCAGTAGTGAGTTGTGATCCAGCCTCCTTTAATAATTCAAAATTAGCTTCTACTTTTCAGATGATGGGTTCATGTTCGGAGAGTTATTTAGTTTTTTCATTAACACCCTCACATCTCATGCTCACTCTTATGAAGAATACCTTTAAATGCAATAAAATAGAAGGTGAAGTTGGATCCCTTCCTGCAGGGAGAAATCCATTTGGGACCAAGGTTTCAGTAGAATTTTGCTTCTTATCTTATTAGTTTTCAGGAAAGGAAATTATTGGCCTGGATGAGGCACAATCTCTCCCACAAAGTTTGGCAACAGCTGTAAAAAGGAGCCCTACCAGGCCAAGGCCTGCTATCAAAAGAAAGGTTTCCAAAGCTCTCAGGCAATTGGCCTCCTAAGGAGAGAAGAGCCCTTCTTGTAACCACTTACAAATTTGTTATGTGTGTTTGTAAATGTGTTACTATAGAAAAATAGAATTGTTGCAATCATAAGTGTGTGTTTTCCAAAGGCAAAGCAAAGCAAAACAATGAGCCAGAAATAAAGGGGAAGGGCAGAAGAGCTAAGAAAAGGGAGAGATAAAAGAGAAGGAGGCAAGCCACGCAAAGGTCTCTGCCCCAAAACATGTTTGAATAAGATCTGCAAAGGTGTGTAAATTGCATATTGTCTCCTGTTCGTGCTCAGGTTTTGAGAGGCTGGGCAATCTCAGCCTCTAGAGGATTGCTTTTGCAGCCCTAAGAATATTTTGCTTGGGAGCATGAAGATGGAATTATTTTCTCATTCCCTAGAAAGCCTCAAGAATTTTTAGAGGACTCACTCATAAATGTGACAAAGAATAGTATTCAGGGATTATAGAGTACAGTATGCCTGTGAGCCCCACAGTCTTTCCCAGATCCCTAGACCACACAACTGGGAGTCTTCCCGTTATGGCTACCAGGTTTTAAGTGAATCGTAAGATGTGAGGGCTTTCGACGGCTTCACTCCAAACAATAACAGTAAGGGCAAATGCCTGTTCTTCTCTTTTGATTGTCTTAGAACAAACACCCTAACATGAAATGGCTGCAGAGAGTAGACTGGACCATTCTTCCAATGAAAGGGCCCATGTACTCATCTTCCAAGGGTCCCTGCGTCCACTCCCTTAGACTTGCAGGCACATTAAGCAAGCATGAGCTTGAAAACTGTGTGCACCACACTGGTAGGCCAAGACATAAAAACTTTTTACTCAAGAACAGGGTTTTTCCCTCGAGACCTCTTTCTCTCTCGGCTCCTTGGCCTTCCTTCTCAGCCCACCTCTTTTTTGTTGTGTGGGGATACATTACTTCAGAGACAGCATTTGGAAGTGGGTCTGAAGCATGGTCTAATTTATTTTTCAGATGTAAATAACATTTAGTTTCCCACAAATGTTTCCAGATAACGTATGCCTCCTCTACAGGATCACAAACATGATTAGAGTTAGTAATGATTCGTGGGAAGAGAAGACAGAAGTTGGGTTAAAGAATCAAAGCAGAAAACGAATAGTAACATTTGCAGCCATAGATTTAAATGAAGGGTAGTGTCAACAACCAATTAGGACAATGCGGAGGAGAATTTAGTAGCCTACACTGGACTTAAAAAAATCTCAGACTTCCCTTTATATTGCTTGAGTAAGACTACTTGATCTCACTGGGATGCTACAGGGCCCAGTGACCATCTGGGGTTTCTTTGAAGTGTGGCTCCTTTAACAAGATGGATTTTTTTTCAATGAAGATCTGTTCAAAATGTGAAGCTAGTAAAGTAGTAACTAAACTTTAAGTCCTTCGCCCAATTTCTATCTCTAGATAGGATTTCTAACCCTCGTCTACCCCCTGCTTAGGTTCTTTGGCACCATCGTTTGACGGCACTCATCCATAATTTGATGTAGTTTAAAGGCCTTGGAGACAAGACCGTGTTGAAACAAAGCCAATTGGGGTGGGGGTGGGGAATGAAGCACAGTTTCACACTTTGACAGTCACCCAGGGATCTAACTCCATGTTGTCTCAACAAAGCGCTTCTATTCCCCCACCCCACCCCTGCCAAGTTGAGCCAGATACCTTCTGATTCTGTTCTCACCAGCTGGCCCCGAACACAGATCTCATACAGCCCTAAAAATGGACTCCAGAACAGTAAGAGGCAAGCATCTTCTCCACTCGGATTTGCCCTGACATTGTCCTTTCATAGGTCAGAATTAATAAATCCATTCTGTTTAGATAAGGTGTGATAGGCAAAAATCCCCGAGGAAGAGAAGACTCCCAGACACACCACTGGGGTAGGGGGGATGGGGTATGGTTGACAGAGATCACAAAACCAGTCTCCCATGCATTAATTTAACCCTGGGATCTTTTCACAAAGGTGTTAGCCAAATGGCAAGATGGTTGACAGAGACCAGGGAGGGTTGTGGCAAGAAAGAAACAATGTATTCAGTACCACAGGCCAGGCCTCCTGGCAGAAGCTAGAACCACCTTGTTGGGACTTCCAGGAAGAATTACAAATATAAGGGCTATGTAGCAATTTCTAGAGAATCCACTTCAACTATTGAAAGAAAAAAAAATGATGTGGTGGAAAAGTATTGAACCAGGAGTAACTTGCTCAAAGACGACAGCCTGCTCCCTCGGAAGGCACCTGCCACTCAGGGATACGCTGGTATTTACTCTCTGCTGACTCTCAGCTGTATCCGTGGTCAGAGTTTGACGGATAATAAAATTGTTGTCACCTTTTAAAAATTCAGCCTCTTTTGCGTCAGTGACCTCCCACAGCGAGCAAAGAAGCATTTCTTTATAATGTCCAGGAGGTCGCGGACCACGACGTTCACACAGTGCTTCTGTGTTTCTGTGTTGTGCTCGGGGGCAGGAAGTAACTGTAAATGTACTTCCTGAATACCCAGTCTTTCCCCTTCTTCCTGAGATCAAGTAATCTCAGTGTGTAGTAACTCCATAATAAATAAAGACCCCTAGCTTCTATCCAGACCCGTTCCTATTCCTCGCTCATTACACTTGGAATGCCTTTGTCAACAAAGCACAAGCAAGGCCTAGGCATGGCTCAGGGCAGGAGAGTACTTGCCTTACAATCACAATAACCCAAATTCCATTTTTTAACACACATGTATAAAGTCAGGCATGACTGCATATATGTGACACACGCACATACCACATATATACCTCCCAACAAACACACTCAAAGGAAGCATGAGCCGACTGTGACCATGACATGATAGTGACATTTCAGTCTTACCACCATCACAGCATGTGTCTTTTCCACATGCCAGCAAGAACATGGATATTAACAGTAACAACTAAAACTCTAGCCCTGACTCCCATTAGGCTGAGATCTAGTACTGACAACCTGTTGCTCTTATTTCCTGTCCACTACCAGTGTTACTATGTCTTACTGTTTCTTTGGAAAAGAGAAACTGACTCTGCTGATAGTAAGAAGAAAATGTCTCAAAGAAAGTTCTGTAGCCAAACCTATATCCCCTCACACGAATCCTGAACTCAGACAGGAATCCTTACTCTGAAGAGATGCTAAAGATCTTATGTTGTTTGCCCTCTGGAATCTTGCTCTGAGTGACTGGCATGATACATGAGAACCATGTTCAAAGTGTCTTTCCACATGAGAGTTCAAACACTGTGGAGAGAAGAAGGCATGCTAGAAAAGTTACCAGCCTTGGCAAATCAAAACACAGGAGGCCCACTGAAGCCCAAAATTTAGGTTCCTGAATGTTTTAATATAACAGTAACTCAGGTATTGCATGGGGCCTACTTATGCTCACATAACTTGCTACTTACCAGAAATTGCAACTTAGTTGGTCATATAGCAGTATTCTCTTTTGCTGGCAACCCTCAGGGTCGCCCATCTTTGTCCCCGGCTTTACTTGGCTGGGAGAAGCTGCAAATGCCATCAGAAGAAATGCTCTGTTTTTAGTGTCATTGTCAGTCTCAACCTGAGGGCAGCTGGATCTTCTCCTAGGCCAAGAGTGAAATTTGAGATCTTTGCACCAACCTAAAGTTAAACCATCCTGTCATATACTCTTGAATCATTTTTAGCCAATTTCATCAAGATAAATTTATGAACAGTTAACGTAAAATTTTGGCAGTATGGCTTGAGGGGATTTCAGGAGTGTGTGCATCTATATGGGCACCAACCCAGTCGGGAGAGAGAACTTTCTTATTGCTGCCACCAAGAGTTAATTTGCTGCCTTTGCTAAGGAACCCCATAGCCAACCTCAACCACTTTCTGTTTCCTGTCCCTACAAATCTGTTTGGTCTTTCCTAGGCTTTCATGTAAATTGCAAAATCGTTGGAGTTTGTAACCTTCTCTGTGTTCAAGGTCTCATACACAAGAGGATTTGAGACCCATCCCTGCTGTTGTGTGTGTCGGTACTTTCTCCCTTTTAATTACTTGATTGTGTTCTGTCATTTACATTTACCACAATCTGTCCACCCACTTATATCTCAGTGGTAATCGATTGTTTCCAAATTTGGACGACACAAATAAAGATGCTGTCAACACTTGTGTGAAAGTGTTTTTGTAGACATATGATTTTTGTCTGTCTTAGATAAATGTGATGAATTATCAAGGAACTTTATGAAGAAAATAACACATGATCTTTAAAATGCCTCTAGTGTTTAACATTTCTGATGCCAGTTTGAGCATTCTAGGAGACCCTTGCCATCACTTGCTTGTGGTCAGTTTTTAAATTTTAGTCATTATCATGGCCACACATAAATCACACTAAGAAAATAGGTAATACTTGAATAAGACAGACCAAGAGATATGCTCTCTGAAAGACCATTTAAAACACAGCCTTTAAGGGTGATTGGAAGATATGGAAACTGAGATGGTGTGGTGAGTTGGGAAGTGGTCCAGACAGATGGGACTCCAGAAGGAAGAGAAATAAATGCTGGCCTCTTGGGATGGGCTGCAGGGCCTTGTAGTTAAATTCGCACATCAAGCTCTGCATCTTTCAGAAACATTCAGGGTCAGCTCCAGTAGCCTGGCACTCACCGATGGGCAAAGGGTGTTGACCCAACGGCAGACAAACACTCAGCTTCTCCCCTGGGTTCCAGTGATGAGGAGAAGGTGTTAACTAGAGGCCACTGCTGCCACTGAAAAGCACAGGCTTTCCTGGATTCACAGTAGGGAAAACAGAAACTCAAGATTAAATGTGGAGGTAGCATCAAGATAAAGTAAGGTGACCTCCCTTCAACAGCAGGAGTATAGTGTCAGTAGTGGCTGGCAGGAGGCTCCTGGTCTCCGGTTCAAGCAAGTGGCTTGGTGGAGACATGAGGTAGAGAGAGGACAAGATTAAGGAAAACAGTGTATGGCAACAGAGGCATGCTGGGCAGGCATGATAGGGGATGAGCTTGTGATCTCAGTTGTATTTTTCCTGACAGTAAAAATGCACGAGCACATGGCAATAAGCATATGACTTAACACTGTGCCTTAAGTGACCCTGCCTGGACACTGAGGACAACTGAGGTACAGATCATGCATTGTCCAGCTTGAGTGAACCTGCTATGGAATGGAACACAGCTGGAAATACCTAGAGTCACAAAAGAAAGTGAAAGATGTCCTGAAATGAATGAAAGGCTAGGAGCGGTGGTGCATGCCTATGCGTCTATATCCCAGTGCTCTGGAGGCTGCGGGGGGAGGGCCACCTGGCTACTGCATGAGACTATATCTCAGAGAAGCAAAACCAAGAAGCAACGCCAAGGCTGACTTTTTAGAAGACACTTTGGTGGTAAAATGGAAACACATTGGCGACTATTGCTTTCCTTCTGTTGCATGGGGACTAGTGTTCACTGCTTTACTACCTGGACTCACTGAGCTTAAGAGCTCAGAGCTCTTAAGAGTAAGGGCTCTGTGGTTGCTGGTTGGCCATTTCACCTGCATTTCTTCACCAGACATGAATGGGAACACGACTCTACCAGAAATCCTCTAACCATCAGAGCTATGAAGACACTGAAAATTCACCCTCGGCACCATGGAGCTGCTGAGAAGTCTCATGACCCTAAGTGCCACAGTATCAATATAGGGGTCTAGATGGAGAGGGAGGAAACATTAAAGATGCCAGTCTAAGGTCTCAAATACTCAAATTAGTGCACAGAGAATAAATAATTTCTATCACTGTGAATTCTACAAATGCTAGACGTGAACACAATTACTCAGTCTTGCCCTTTCAGATGCTCACTCTTTGACAGGCACAGAACAACTTCCATCGTCCTCACAGCCACCCTGGTGAAGGAGGTGGGCATCAACCTCTTACTATCTCCTAGCAACCTGGGCTGAAACAATCTAGTTTGCCTAAGGCTTCATTCTTAGGTAGGTAGCTCCTGAGTTATGAACAGAGCTAAGTCTGAGCAGTCCTTGAGCCCAGGCCATTTTGACTATTTCAAGACTCTTGATGCTGGGCTATTCAGAGCAAATTCATCAGGAAGCACAGTTGTGTTGCCCTTTCTACTTTCTTCAATGGCCACTGCACTGTAATAGCTAACTCTTGATGGACTCTGGTGTCCAAAGCATGCTTGATAGCTATGTGCAGTGCTGTGTGTCAAAATCCTGACGACACACACTATTCTGTGGTTTCCCTTACTCCCTGCCCCATGTCCAAACAAAACAGAGATGCAGGCCAGAGAGAAACCCAAGAAAAGCTAAGCCAAGGACTCAGTGACTTTATGCTATTGCCACTCCCACATGGTGCTCTGATCCCCATACAAGCAGAGTCTCAAGTAAGTGAGAAGAAGGAAGGGAGGGAAGGAGGGAGGGAGGGAGGGAGGGAGGGAGGGAGGGAGGGAGGGAGGGAGAGAGAGAGGGAGAGAGAGAGAGAGAGAGAGAGAGAGAGAGAAAATGTTCCTCTGTCTGATTTGCTTTTCAGATGATTTTGCACTCAGCTGGAGACATTTTCAACCCAGAAAGTCATATGAGCGGTTGTGCAATGCTCTCAGGGCCTCGCTTGGCAGAGAAAGAGGTATCAGGGAGAGGGTAGCAGGTCACAGGAGGCACACTGTTTACAAAGCCACAAAAGGAGGATGAATAGATCTAGTTTGGTCCCCAAAGGCAAGGATGTAAATTTTCACAAATAACTCGGGAAGGTTTAGTTTGACCGATATTAATTCAAGAGAGCTCCTGATTTAGGTCTCTGCTTTGCTGCACTGCCCCCTGCTGCTCAGACTCCTCCATGGCTGCATTTGTTGGCTCTCGTACTGGTGAATGCCTAACAAGCTGGTGTCCTCATTTAGGTGTGTATATGGAGAATATCTAGGACATCAAATCCAGAACTTGACACCTGCAACAGTCTCTTTCCCTGATAGCTCTACTGAGAAGTCTCACGCCCTCGAATTACCTAGGATCGACTACAGTATCTTCACCACAGTAAACCCTTGACAGAGCTTGAATGACTATGAATTTGCTGTAACACAAATACCGAATGAATTCAGCTTGTAGCACCTTGCTCGTACATGTACATTATCATCGGAACTTCTTCAATCCGATCACTGGGATCTTCTAAGAAAGATGTATCAGGCAAAGTTAGCGTCGCCGTGTGAAGCGCCAAGTGCCAGAAGCTGCCTTGGCAGCCAGTATACTGGAGAGGCCCATCATTAATCACGATGACATGAGGTAATCTGTTGGCTGTGTCTTGTGAAGGCATGCCTGACATTACAGGATAACTAGGAGCTTGCCAGGTAGAGAAACATAGGGAAGGGGTTCTATGCAAAAGAGACAGGATGTCGATGGCAAGGATATGAGAAGTTGCAGGGGGCTTTCCAAAAAATTCCCATGGTACTTCTCAAAGTTGCACTGAGAGGCAGAACTGGTGATAAGCTGCTGTTTGGTAGGCCAGATGAAATAGAGCCCCCTATCTCCTGATTAAAATCCTTACTGTTGGAATAGATGGCTTGGTGGGTGAAATGAATTCCAGAGGTCAGATCCCCAGGGCCCACATCAAAGCTGAGCAGGCATGGTGGCCATCCTGTAATCCCAGCAGAGGAAGAGACAAGGAGTCCCTGGGGTAAGCTGGCTATCTATTCTAGCAGAAATTGGAGGTCCCTGGGCTCAGTATGAGACCCTGCTCCAATAAACATTAGTAGAGAAACAATTTAGAAAGACACCTGATGTCAACTTCAGCCTTCACATGAACACGCCCACATACTCACACAACTGTGCACGGAGGCACAAGGGTGTCTACCACAGATTCACATTCACACGCTCAGTGTCTCCTCACCCACAGACACTCAACAAAAGGCTTGTGATTATGCCACAGGCTGTGTAGTTTCATACACTTGTTCTATATTGGGAAGCGGCATGATTAGTTTGCCCTGGGAAGGATGCAGAGGGTGATTTGGGGTTAAAGAAGGAGACAGAGGTGGGGCCCCAGTTCAAAGTTCTGCATTTATTAGGGAATCAGGAAAATTTCGTGGTGATGTCAGTGGCCTGAGTAGCAAAGAGAAAATGACTGGGAGGAAGACTGGGGGTAGGGGTGAGGGTGGGGGTGCGGTGGGTCACAGAACACAGGCACATGTATCTGTACCAAAGACTGGAAGGCAGGATAGATTTCACAGGCAAAGCCCAGGAGGAGGGGTAGATCCACAGGGAAAGTGCAGCCAAGATACTGAGCGGAGAGCTCATTAGCTATTCTACCAGCATCTCAATGAGCCAGGCGTAAACTCACAGGAGAGACTGACTGCACGGGTAGTTGCCATAGTTGTTAGTTTATATATTGTACTAGGAAAAAAAATACATTTTCCATCTGTGCCTTAGTTTCCCTCTGGCATATTAATATAAAAAGTAAACTGTTCCTAGGGGACACGGTGCCTTCCGAGAAATGTTTATAAGATCCTTGTCTATCTGTTTAATGCTTTATCATAAAATAGGCATCTCTTTGAAACTCTCATCACGGCTCTACAGGTTAAATATTTTTATCTCAATTGGAGTTTCCCAGAGTGAGCGACAGGGCTAAGACACTGCAGCACATGAGAAAGTGGAGAATTGAGACCTCTGCTCTAGATGTCTGACTCTTTTCTGCTGTTTCACCAATTTGTTGTTATAACTTACGGATCTCATTGCTCTGGGGCTCCTCGTGTGGGGCTCCTGTGGTATAGGGAGCTTGGGAAGGATAAGCGTGTAGTTGAAAGTTTTGTAAGAATGTGAAGAATCCCAAAGGTTGAAGTCAGGAGAGAGAGAGAGAGAGAGAGAGAGAGAGAGAGAGAGAGAGAGAGGCAATGTCCCATCATTTATAAAGTGCTGGGCTCCTTGGAAGATAAAGGTTATTTAAATGCATAGGCTTATTAATGCCTGCGTACTTACAGTTCTCTCCATCTGAGCATAACCCAAAACTGCAAATTGTAAAGGAGGAGAGAGACTGTGCTTCATGCTCATCTTGATCTGGAAAATTATAGTATAAGGATGAAGTAAGGCAGGCTTAGGGCCTGGGTACATAATGAGCAAATGCATTGATGAGCATCCGTCAATTTTCTCTTTGCAGCTCCCTCCTTTGCTGTCAGTAAAACTTCCCCTACACCAATTTGGCTACATCATATCCTCCTGTACAGGTTGTACACATCGATGGAGTACTCCCCATGGGGCAATGGTTCCCTTTCCTGGAGTTGAAAAAGAGCAGCATGTATCCAAGTCCTGCCAGCATGCAAGAAATGTCCCCAACCAACTCTGTGAAAGATATCTGTCCCTGATGGTTGCCACAAAGAAATAAATTAAATCTTGCCTGCCCTGAAAGTCACCTTCTAAGGGAAGAGGTTTTGTTATTCTTGTTCTCTACCATAGCCACTTCCATGTCCTTCCAATTATTCATAGGGGTGGGCGGATATGAAGAGCCCCAAATAGGGCATACAATGTATCCCAAGAGATGGATGATATTGCCTGAGGGCACTGGGTGGAAACCCTGGCTCCCCTCACTTCCCATCAGCTGGAATGTTACTGGTAGCAGCAGAAGGGGGAAGAGAACACAGTTTAAGCAATGAGAATGTTTCCTTGAGAAGAGCTTCCTTTCTTAAACTGAAATAACACACAGGGTTCACTATCTACTGGGAGGTATGTATCCTAGGGCTACAACATCTCTTGTTCTCTGTGAAAAAGTGAGTTTCCCCAGGAGCTAGAAATACTACCCAGGAAGGGTTAACAGTCACCCTATCAGATTTGAACAATGTTTTATGATAAAGTCTCTCTCTCTCTCTCTCTCTCTCTCTCTCTCTCTCTCTCTCTCTCTCTCATTATGAAAACTTTGTAGGTTGGCCATTCTAACCCAATTCCACAGAAAATAAAATTCAGATCTCGTCGCTTGGGTAAGACTCTCACAGCAAATTAGTGAGGAGTGAGCCAGGACCTGTTTCTCCTCTCTGTTCATTGCTGAATCCTTGGTCATGGTTTGGGATCTAAGGCCAACGAGGGAAGTGGGGGAGCATAAAGCACTAAATAATCCCGGACAAAGCGTTAATCATTTCAAACTTAACAATTCTGATACTAGATGTTTGCGTGGGGCTAATTCTGCCTTATAAGAAGGGTGTTCCATATTGATTCTGACTCTCCCCATTTGAAAGGGAGGCAGAGCATAACAAGACGGTCAAAGACATGAAACTGACCCATGCCAGGCTCCCTGGCTGCAACTTCCTAATTTCCAGTGGAGGATGCAGAGGCTCTGATTTCATCAGAAATGCTTTTGAGTCCCCCAAAGAGAGAGCTCTAGGAAACATAGCCCCAGGAATATAAACCATAATCGTTGTCACCCAAGGCTGTAACTTCTCAAAGTGGTTTGTGGCAGCACCCTCAATCAGAGAGCGTGCCACCAGAGTCCCAGTGGAAGCCCCTGCCTTTGTGTGTCAGGGTTTGTTTAAGAAATGCCAGCCCTTTATAGACCAGAAGTGACTTAGGTTGTATCATCACTTGAAGACTTGTCTAACCCTCTGTCAAAGTGTAAAATGCTTCTATCTGCCCAAAAGATATGCACATCCACAGCTAGAAGCCCATGGCCCTCCAGGCATGATACAAATGCTTTTATCAGCACATCAACCTAAGCACAGTGATGTCAGAAGTATCAAAAATTAAGATTTGAGTTTCCATTTGCCAGAGAGTCCACTCAGTTCCATCTTCTATCACTGTGCCTAAAAGGGGCTTGGGGGTGAGTGTGTATTGGCCATAAATAACTACAGGGGACACTTAAACCTCTTTATCCAAAGTGTTGTAGAGTATCATAACAATACTATCAGGAAATTCTTCTTCCTTTTTAAAAACATTGATTATCTAACTAGACCTCTCCTTTCACCATCTCTGACAGGTTTTCTGCAGACAGCTGCAGGAGGGAATCCCCTACAATATTTGAAACTGGGAGACACTTTTCCTCTGATGCATACTCTGATGCATGCTACTAAGGACACTCATTGTTTTCAAATTTTTGTTAACTTGACTAGAAAAATTCATTTGATCTACATGTTCCGTATTATATGTAATAATCACCTCCATACAGATGTTGGATGGATAGAACTACATTTTTTTGTAGATTGGTTAAATAAATGCAACTATTTATTCCCCTTAGATCCCAAATTGCAATTTATTTGTGTGGAATTTAGAAATACTTAGCACTTTACATATCTAAAGTACTTTACAAACATTAACAAATTAATCCTCTCCATAGCCCCTTAATGTTCGGAATAATTAACTGCAAATCACAGATGGGGAAGTCAGGAAAGGTTAAGAGATGTGCTTCCAGTGGCAGAGAAAGTTGCTATCACCCAAGACAGGAAGCAACATGACCCGCTCTTCAACTGTGGGCTAATTTTGGAACATGAAGAGCTTCTAGGATAAGCAGTCATTTAGGCTTCAACTGAAGAGCCAATTTAGATGCTGGCAGGTTAATAGAGAGACTCAGTGCCCACCAGAGGGAAATGCAGGTGACTACAGGGTCTCTGTGTTCAAATGATTAAGGGCTGTGTGCTTGGGGTAGTCACACTGGATGTGGAAGTTCTTCCCAAAGGCCCATGCGCGTAAAGAACCCAGTGTCCTGTGCTTGGTTTCAAAACAACAACATGCACGACTGCTGCCATCTCACAAGGTCTCCCAACGTTGATGCTCATCACATACTCCTCTCGGGCTGAAGAAGAGGAATGAGTCAGTGGTCATCTGCCTGTGATTGGACAATGAGGCCAGTCTTCGCTCTGCTTGGCCTGCCTGCATTCTGACCAAGCACTTGGTAGGAACTCTACCTACCGCCGATGAACTTTTACTGAATCTGTGGTTCTGAGTTCCTTAAAATTCACACAGGGAATTATCCCTTTTAGGAAAATTACCACAAAGGCTAAACTGGTGGAACTGGCTTTGGTTCATAATTCCTGTAGCCATTTGACACCTCAGGTTTTTATAAAAAGTCATATTGAAGTTCTTCCCTCTTCCATTTTACCTCTATGAAAGCCAGTGCTTAAATAATTACTAGCTACCAGAAATAGATACCACCCAGTCAAAAGTTACTGTTCTAAATACTTAGGAACAAACAAAAACAAAACCAAAAAGCAAAAAAAACCCAAATACCCCGCCCCCAAAGAACAGGGTTAACTAATAAAATAAGCTAATAAAATCCAAAGCCAGATGTATTTATTTGCTTTCTGTTGCTGTGATAAAGACATTGACCAAAAGCAACTTGGGGAGGAAAGAGTTGATTTCACCTTATGGCGTGTTCGTCAGTGAGAGAAGCCAATGCAGGAACTCTGGGCAGGAACCTAGAAGCAGGAATGGAAGCAGAGCCCATGAGCAATGGTGCTTACGTAGCCTGTTCCACATGGCTTACTCAGGTTGCTTTCTTAGAGCACCCAGGACCACCAGCTTAGGGGAGACACACTATCCACAGCGATCTGAGTTCTCCCAAAACAGTCATTAACTAAAGAAACGGCCTTACAGATTTGCCTACAGGTCTAGCTGATAGAAGGCTTTTCTCCATTGAAGTTCTGTTTTCCCAGATGCCCTTGGTTTCTAGCCAGTTCACCGAAAATCTATCCAGAACATCCATTGGGAGAGGGTTGTCAGTAAAGGAAGGGTTATAAAATTATTAAGCAATTGTTAAGCATACTGGGCAAGGGGTTTTCTATAAACTCTGAACACCCAATGATGTACCCAGTGCCAGAGAAACACAAAGCAATAAAGACAAGTTTCCTGGCTGTGGTTGGACTGAAAATAAATCGAGACTGAAGATGTTTCCTACAAATGTATAACCAGTGAAGGAAGGGAGGCTGAAGCACCTTGGCTTGCGGGGGGAGGGGGAACCACAGGAGAGCCCTCTTCACAGAGCTTACTGCCTGGTCCTCCTTTGTGCACACAAACCCGGCAACTTGAACCTGTGCACTTACCAAACTGTTGTTCTGCACAGCAAAATGCCACTCCATTCCTCGGCTTTTGTCCTTCACCTGCATTCTACTTCCCTTAAGTATGGGACCCTTCATTTCTCCCGGAGCAATCAGTTCTATTTACATGCATTATTCACAAAGGAATCTTCTGGCTTCTGGATAATAGAGTGTTTACCAGACTTTCTCTATTTTAAGTGGGGAAAAATAAAAAGAAATAATTAACCCCCCTTTCCTCCAAATATTTGCCACAGAGTCCACAATACCCTTCAACTAATGAAAATGCCCTTTTTATCTAATGCTGAAAATAGCTTGGTTAATATCAGAGACTCCATGTAATTCACATAGGTTATTTGACTAGCCCCTGGAAAAACAACTTCATAATTCAGATTACAAATACGCCAAAAGACACACAGGCTCTTTATTTGTACTGGTACTTTGCTTTTAAAATGAAGGAAAAAAATCTACAGCCTCCACACTATAGAAAGAATGGAAGCAAAGAAGCACACAGTAAATAAATCCATGCAGATGCCAAGAGGGAACACAAGGAAGAAAGTTGCAGTGTATAACCTGGAAGTATTTTCTAAAGGCTGTGATCAATTTCCCTCAACTTTATATATTTTGGGTCTGAAGTTTACGTTGATGAAATTCTTTGACAATATATTCTCATATTTTTCAACTATATTTCATTTACAAATAAAACTGCAGCGAATCATTCATTCTATCATTCATTCATTCATTCATTCATTCTTTGCTAAAGTCCTTGTATTTCTTTTTTATGTTTGGCTTTCAGCCATTCGGTTACAATTCCACTTTCAATGAAAACATTTCCATTGCTGAAATGCTACTGATAAGTTTGTTTTAGAAAGTGCATTTTATCACACAATGAAGACTGTCCCCAGATGTGGGATTCACTTGAGTGAAGGACAAAGAGAGCCCCATTGCTGAAGACTGTTTTCAGTGGCTCTGAGGATGTCACTAATAAAGCACAGAGACTTCTGAGTGCAGGTAGGCAGAAACTCTGCGGATGGCAATCCCCTCCTTTTGGGGGTGCAGAGCAGAAGTGTCTCTCAGAATTAGAACAGCCCCTCCTACATGAAGCCACCCCCTTCATTCAGCTTTCTGTAGGGGCTCACCAGGGTCCACCTAGACATCTTGTCTCTTAAAGGTCACAAAAATGATCAAAGATGTTCAAATCTCTGTTGTGGCGATTATGTCTCCCAGAGCCCAGCCTGCCCTCGGTTCCAGTTGCCACATTCAGGGTCAATAAACTATTATTCTAGCTGCTTTACACAGCCCACTGACTCCAAATTGACTGCCTGCAGCTCTGTTTTACTGCATGGAGAAAGAAAGGGAGAGAGAGAGAGAGAGAGAGAGAGAGAGAGAGAGAGACTTACTCATAGGGTCAAGAAAAAAAGTTGAAAATAAAGAACACAACTCATGGATTTTGGTACAATCCTTTAAAACCACATACAGTATAACTGATATAATGCTCTCATCCAATTAGTAGATAAGAACTATTCATTTTATGGATAATAAACTAAAGTCAATATAATACCGATGCTGACAATCACATTTTCCATGCAAAGAGAACATGTACACTGGGTGTGCAGTATGAGTGTTTCCTGCGCTTGCCTTGGGCTGTCGATCAGTTTCATAGTAACTCTCCACACAAACACCTTCTGAGACAAAGACACGTATTCTCATTTCACCAGTGGGGAAACCGAGGCACAGAAATGTAGGCAGCTTTCCCGAAGAAGCACGAGTCTTAAGTAACTGGTGAGGCCTTCACAACTGTGCTCAGTCACAAGGCAGGTTCTCACGGCAGCCATGAGGTGGCTACTATGAGAGCACTGTAAATAAGAACACATGAGGCCGGGGTGCGAATAGCAGATTCCACACTTGATAGGGCACCCTGTCTGAGGGAGGCCTTAAACCCACACTCATCCCAAAACACTGAGTTTTTCTGTTAGACCGAAATGTCAAACCCCCACACTCCTGGGTGTAAGAAGGTGGGTTTACTTCCCTCGTCACCAGCATTTCTGATGATTTGACCCTGTTCAGAGTGCTCTACTGTCCTCAAGTGAATATGGATCTCTCATAGGAAGGAAGGTAACGGGAGAGATGTAGAGACCTTGGGAGATGTGTCAGCTCTTCAATGCTGACACGGGAAAGGCAGGCAAGGCATTCTAAATTCCTCAGAGGAGCAGGCAACAGAAGCAGGGGGCTCCTCTCTTTACATCCCGACACCAAGGAAAGAAGCTTGGGAGTCTGAATTCTGGGGCTCTTCGTTTGTCTGGATTGCACCTGCCCATCCCAAAGAGGAATCTGAAGACAGACAGGGAGGAATGATGGCTAACCTGGGCCATCCATCCGCATCCCCTTGCTCCCTGCTAATGAAAACTGCCGCTGCCGGCGATCCTGGCAGCTTCAGGGACATCAAGAGAGGGAAAAGCCACGGAAAACGAAAGCATCAGTTTGATCTACAGTGTAATTACAGCCGTGCTGGGAGACAACACAAATTTAGCCCCGGTGCAGGTATATTTCTTTTTGTCCAGAAATTAATTTTCATATCAAAAAAAGAAACCATTTAAGTTGTGAAGCCAAATAGAACAAAGGAAAGAAAAAGGCCAAGGATGGCAACCTGGGGCCCGGTTGTCAGCCTGCTCTGGGTATTAATAACTTGGACAGCGTTTCTCAGTAGCCTGGGAACATTTCCCAACGTGCTCACTCCGGGCAGAAATCAAACATCTGATTCCAAGTGGAAGATCTTTTGGAGGCAACGGTGTCGAGGAGAGGTGCGTGAAGGAGACAGAGGGGAGAAGGAGACAGAGCTCAGGTTTCTGCACACCCAGAGCCATCCATCTTTTCCCGGGATCCAATGAGCATCGCTGAAACAGCTCTGCTGCTCTTTTCGGAGCTCCAGAGGGCAAAGGAGATGACAAATAAGAAAGCATTGCGAAAATCAACACAGTTGATACCGGATAAAAATAGATGCGGACCAAAAGCAAATACCACGCCTGGTTTCCGTTCTACCAAGAGGCAGAAGAGTGCAGATACGCTAATGGAAATTAGGTGTCGAGGTCCTTTTGGAACTCTGGTGTGTGGCCCCAGAGATGGTTGGTCTCTGAAGAGTGGTGGGGTGCAGCCTGAAGTCTCACCTGCGGCTCGTCCTCAGCTCTGATTTGCTGGCATCCTTCCAACCCCTTGGCATCCTCTCCAAACCTTTCTTACTTGCAGTAGTTAGAACCCATCTCTCGGGAATAAGTTAGGAAGGAATGTGTGGAAATCCCCCTGTGTGCTTCAGCCCGTCATCTCCCTCCCTGACCCACCACAGATGCTACTGGCTCAGCAGCTTGACTTGTGGAGAAAGGATCTAAGAGAACCTATAAGGGCCTCGTGTCAGATTCCAAGTGCCACTCCACACTCCCTGAGGACACATGCTTGTGTGGGGATCATACTCTGGCATGTCTCTTCATGCGTAAGCCACAAGAACATGAAGGACGAGGCTGAATTTTCAGCTAAACTTGAGAAGCCGCTTTCCAAAATGGAAATAGGGAAAAAAAAATGTTTTCCTTGTTTCATTTGTGCTGTTTCTCCCTTCTTTTTGTACACTACTCTCAGTTAAAATTAAAAACAAAAATTAAGCAGACTAAACAGCAGCAAAGCTCCCCAAAACAGCAGCAGCAACACACCACAGGAGAAGATGGAGGTATTCTCTGCCATCTCCCCAAGTTAAGCTTAGCACTGCGTGTCTTTTTCTCTTCCTTCACCGCACCCTCCCCATCTTTTCAGAGAGCAAGAAGTTTCTGGCAGGTATGGAGCTGACAGAATACCACTGCAGAGCCATTTCCAGCTGATAAAGTGTCAAATGAGATGGAACGGAAAGTAAAATCCATTTGAGGAAGCCACGATGGCTGGGCTGATGGATAAGGGAGGCGTGGGTGAAGCTGGCCTGCCACTTCCAAGGTGCTTGGCAGCTTAGCGCGCAAAGGACAGTATGATACTCCTCAGACGATGCGGTTTTCAGCCACCTAATAGGCTGAATTTGCTACGAGCTGGTGAGCTCTGGGCCTGGTGGAGCAGGCATGGAAGACAGGAAGGGTATGCTCGCGTCTGAGGAGGATAGGGTAACTAATTTCATGTCATTCTGGAGACAGGGTGATTTGGTGACCTAGAAATAACATTGGATTTTAGAATTGACTGTGCAGGCTTGTCACAAGTGGAACATCCACTGAGAACTGTGACTTTGGACAAGTCACCTTTCCTAGCGCTCCGTTTCTCATCTGTGAAACAAAAAAGAAGAGAGACCTGGTGGGCCAACCTGCCTCATGCTCTTTTATTATTACCTGAAAAGAATCTTGGACTCAGAGCAGGTGAGTGCAGGATGATATGATCACACTACGTTAAGTACATCCACAAAAAGAAATACTATCTCATGAAAGGAAACCACAGAAGTGGCCAAAGTTTCTGCCAATCAGTTCTCTATTACTGTAACAAAATACCTGAGCTAGTTAACTTACTAAGTAAAAAGGTTTGTTTTGGCTTACAGTTTTGGAGATTACAGTCTGTTATTGGTTTATTAAGATTTAATATACACGCATGAGTTTTGTCATGCTGAAATATCCATTTGCTTAGTGTTTGTAGCAGTTATAAGTTGGGGGGGGGCGGGCATCACAAAATCGATCACCTTGTGACTAGGAAGTGAACTAGAAAACAATAGAAAGAAGTGTGGCCATGGTTACCTTATCTACTTAGGGGCATGGCAACAACATGAAGACCTCACACAAGGTCTCCTCTGTAGGGCTCAGCCAGCTCCTGATGGCACCGCCATGGAGATAGGCACTTACCACACTGACCTTGGGGAAGCCTAAACTCTGGCAATCTCCGGCCTTTGCCTTCTCCATCTCATTCAAGAAGAGCCCAGCCACACTGACCTTAGTCACACGATCAGCTGAATCAAGGAGCAGCAGGATATGTAATCACAATGATGAAGCACATGATACCCAGGGACAGGAACTATGCATGTACTGACAGGAACACTCAAACATGTGTTCTTACTTCAGAATCAAGCCCCTGGTTAGGGCATATGCGAAACTAAACTGGCATGAATGATTTTTCCTACATGATTTTGTTTCACAGATGGCAAGCCAGAAGAGGAGGTCAGAGCCCTGGAACTGGAGCGACCGGCAGTTTTGAGTCACCCAGAAAACTCTACTCTTCTGAAAAAGCAGGGCAGGCTTTCACTGCCGAGACCCCCCACTCAGCTTTTTAATCCCAATTTCCTTCATCAAAATGACCACCGTGTTCCTATTCTCTGCATCGGCAGGTCTTTCACTTGATGTTTTTCTTAAGTTGTGCACCCCAATATTATATCCATTTTTCAGATGGAGCCACTGAGGACCAAAGCATATAAGATAGGGAAAGGGGAAATTCTCAACTCTGCAAAGCTGTTGCAGAGTTCGGGTATTTCTGCAAGAAAGCCTGGGAGACCTGCCAGATTCTCGCCTTCCTCAGAGGGAGACTTCTCTTCAGCCTGGCTCCCATACTGAGAGAGCTTTCTTTTATTCATCCTTCCTCCTGTAGCACACTCTTGGCAGCTTCAGCTAAATAACTGTGATACAATCCAGGAGCCCTTGAGACCTCAGTGGCAAAAAGGCTGATGAGAAAGGAGGAGAGTGTTCTCAAGTTCCCGGGAAGGGTTTTGTCCCGTATTTCTAGTTGATCTTATTAACACCTGTCACTGTGAAATAAGGCTCTTGGTTAGGTTTTCTTAGCTTTTTCAGTGTTTGTCATCTGGTTTCCGTTTCTCTTGGTATTATTTTAATTATTCTTTCCTTTTTTTATTGGATCCTAATTGTCTGAACAGCCCCTGGGTGCTGTCACACAAAATGATGAAAAGAAATATAGCAACGGGGATTGTGAGTGGTGGCACAGGGGACATGATGGTACAGATATTGCGAATATTTCTATGTGGATCATTGATAACATTATTAATAGTGGCAATAATCAGAGTAGCGACTAGCTTGGAAGCTCAGCATTTCAGAGAAATAGTCATTTGCGCCCGGTGACACGTCTCAGAGTCAAACAAAGGGCAGAATGCTGATAGCACATTTGCCATAAACTAAGGGAAAGCCACAGCGCAAGGAACATTTGGGAATCTCAACAACTTCAAAGCACAGTTGGAGGTGAGAGTGACAGCACCCTGCAGATGATGAGGGTTGTCCTCTAGGATGACCCGTGTCTCCTGAACATCTGGGCTGCTCTGCCGAGCATACAACTAAACATGTGTTTGGCTCACCATCCCTGCTTACTGAAATGATGGGAAATAAGGAGGCAGGAAAAGGAGTCAATGAGGAGGGGAGGAAGAGAGGAAGGGAGGGTGGAAGGGAAAGAGAGAAGACAGAATCACTAAGTTGAAAGTTATTCATCAAGAGCAGAAAGGGTCAAGAGTATACTGTGTTACCATGTGAGGAATTTGGGGGCAGGGATATCTTTTATTGTTGTACATTTGTTGTGTGTTTTGAGACAGGGTCTCAGTACTTGGCCTTGGCTATCCTTGAATTCACAGAGGACTACCTGCCTCTGTCTGCTGGGGTTAAATGTGTGCACAGCACCTGGCTCTAGGATACTATCAGAAAGACTGTTGCATTTTTTTCAAATGCGATTTCTTGATAGAATGACAGTGAAAACTGTTCCTCATTCACCCAGGAACTCGGCTTCAGAGTCAGGAGAGCTGCAGAGAATGACGAGCCCAAAGCCTTTGACTCATACAGCATTCCATGGGTCCTCCTCCCGCCATGACTTCCTACCCTGCTCAGTACCACCATAGTGTCCCTTTGCTGTGGGGATACATCTATACAAGAGACTCTGCAGTCAGCTGCTACTTAAGTAAACTTTCAGTTGGCAATTAGTGGTTCCAAAGACTTTTTATTGATGCAGTCAAAAACATTACTGTGCAGCACAGTTCTTTAGAGTATCATTCATAACACCAGATCATTGAAAATCTTAATGGTCAACAATACTGTAATATAGATAAATTATAGTATACCTATATGATATATAGTTATGTAGCTATTAAAAGGAACAATTCAGGATTAATTTTAATTGAGTTATAAAATGCTAGGATGTGAAATGGTGGTTAGGAGGCTACAAGAGGAAAGAAGAGCTGGAGCTCTTTATTTTGCAGCAAGGACCAGACACACCTAGTGACCTGTGGGCATTTGGATGTAGTTCAAAGGCAGTGGCATTTTCAAATAGTAACACAGTTGTCAGCCAATATAAATGGCCTTCACTAAACTAAGGCATAAGCATGTGTCCAGTCATTATGCTCTCCATACAAATGCTATGCATTAGTCAATGATTATTACCTCGGTGCATGAGAGTGAACATGACAGCAGAATCCCTAGAAATGAAGGGAACATGCAGCTGGGTGCAAGGACATGCACACAAGGAGAATGCAGAGGGCATGCCGAGGCTTCTACTAAATACCGTGTGGAAAGAAACTGCCCACAGCTCTAAGCATTTCTGAGATACTTCGGTGCCCTCTGCAAATACATACAACCATCTATGTAAATATGATGCCCTATACAACACTATCGGCTTGAGATAATGAGACTTCCTGGTGAATACTAAAACTCAGGAAAAAAATATCAGCGTGATTTTTTTTTGAAGGAAAATGGCCCCACAGGTTCATAGGGAGTGGCACTATTGGGAGGTGTAGCCATTTTTGGAGTAGGTATGGCCTTTCTGGAGGAAGTATATCACTGAGCCATACCCCCAGTCTCTCTCTCTCTCTCTCTCTCTCTCTCTCCCTCTCTTCTCTCTTTCCCTCAACCCCCCTCCCCCGCTACTGCTGGGGATCCAGATAGCACCATGTCTGCCTATGCACTGCCATCCTTCCCACCATGAAGACAATGGACTGAACATCTGAAGTATAAGCAGGCTCCAATGAAATGTTTTCCTTTATAGAAGCTGCTGTGGGATGGATCACAGGGATCCCAATGGAGGAGCTAGAGAAAGTACCCAAGGAGCTAAAGGGATCTGCAACCCTATAGGTGGAACAACATTATGAACTAACCAGTACCCCGGAGCTCTTGACTCTAGCTGCATATGTATCAAAAGATGGCCTAGTCGGCCATCACTGGAAAGAGAGGCCCATTGGACACGCAAACTTTATATGCCCCAGTACAGGGGAACACCAGGGCCAAAAAGGGGGAGTGGGTGGTTAGGGGAGTGGGGGTGGGTGGGTATGGGGGACTCTTGGTATAGCATTGGAAATGTAAATGAGCTAAATACCTAATAAAAAATGGAAAAAAATGAAAAAAAAAGAAGCTGCTGTGGCCATGGTGTCCACTTCACAGCAATAGAACACTGATGAAGACAGGAACCCATTATCAAAACCATAATGGGTGTAGTGCCTTAGGGTTTTTCCCTGCTGACATTCACATGGTTAATGTGGCGTTCAAATTAATTATTCACTTTGAAGGAATGGGTTATATGCTTTAGAGACTAACCTCAGTGAGGCTGAGAACGGAAACAAGATCACTGACGCCTCTGGAAGTCTGAGTTGACCAATGGCACTGGAACGGACCAGAGATGGTGGGTTCTGGAGAGTTCCATTACACAGGGGAAAGGACAATTGATTCAGCAAGAAGAAACCAGAAGTAAAGGAATATTTACAACGGCTCTGGTGTTTCCAGCTTGGAAGACTAGACATGGGAGTAACCAACTGTGTGACTATGGAACACAATGCAAGACCAGCTTGAAGCTTTCTATTGTACTAAGAACTTGCTACATCCTAACTCATTAATTCTCATGACAGACCCAAAAGAAGGTCCCTTAATTATCTTCACTTTACAGATGAATAAATGGAAGTCAGCAAAGATTCAGTAAAATATCTTCAAGATCATCTCGTTAAGAAATGGTTCAGAGGACGATGAGATGGCTCAGTGGATAATAATACTTGCTATACAAGCCTGAGGAACTGAGTTCAAATCCCAAGGATCCTCATAAAAGCCACAACCAAAACAGGCTAACTGTGCAGCTGTGGGAAGCAGAGACAGGAGGATTGCTTGGATCTGCTGGCTATCAGGTTCAATAACAGCTCTGTCTCGAAGAAATAAGGTGGCAAGTGATGGAGCGGGACACCTGACAGCCTTCTCTGGCGTTGTACCCACTCCTGGGAACATGTGTTTACATATATATGTATATACATATATGTATATTACAATATATAAAGAGAGATCTATATATTCACTATATACTCAAACCACTTCCTGCATTCACATACACTAAAACTCAGCAACTAACAGACTGCTAACTAGCAATCACAGGTCTATTTCTAAGTATTGTCTTATGTCAAACCTAAGAGCTCATGAGGTTGGCAAAGTGTAGAAACAGATGAAGGCATTAACCACGCCCACTAAGGCACTGTGGAAGTATAAAGACAGGTGTCAGCACTAACTAGCATGCTGAATCCAAAAGGTATTGCTTTATGAAGGAGTGGAACTCTCTGGAGTTGGGTTGAGCGTGCTCTTTGCTCCATAGATAGATGTGGTGGACTAAGTCACTGATGTAGTTTTCAACAGTTGGTGGATTGCTTCAAGGGAGCTCTGCAGCCAATGTGCAGGCGCAATTCTGCTCTGACTGCTTCCCCTGAATCAAGGAGGAGATTGAAAAGATTGGCATAGGCATGCGCAGCCTGTGTGCAAGTCTGCAAAGGTGATGATCGGTGCCCCAGACATGACCTTAATTTTCTATTAGTGGGCCAGGATGAGGGTCAGTTGTGTTTGAAGCTGTGCAAAATGAGCTGGAAGAAGAGGGGTAAACAGGAGCAGTTAAGAGCCCTTTCTAGAGGAATTGGGAGTTGATTAAATAAAATCATATACAAGGAAGCACTTTGATCTTGCTCACAAATGGAAGAGCAGCATGGAGCCGGAGCGCTGACCTGCCTGATGAGACTAAGGATGTTATTTTGAGCAACATGAAAGGGGGACTAGTGTACACATCTCAGATCTTAAGAGGGCAGCTGAAGGCACGGAAGAGGAGGATTCGCAAGGCTTCTGATTTTCCTTCTGCATCCCCTTAGTAGAATAAAATCAGGGTCAAGAGTTTGCACCTGAAAAATCATAGACAAAGTCCACATTGGCACTGGGGGCGGGGAGAGCAGACATGGGTCCCACAAGATGTTAGAAACAGGAGTCAGTCTGCTTTATAATTATTATCTTATTATTATTATTATTATTATTATTAATTTCTGGGTTGGGAAATGATAAGTGAAGACTATTTTGTTTTCATAAGAGGTGTTTCACAGACTGGAAAACACAAAGAGAGCTGACTTAGGGTCCGTTGTGCTGGAGCTTTGAGTAAAGGTCCCCTAAGTGTAACTCTGCGTTAGGGGAGACCTGGTGGGATCTAACGGTCTAGTCTCTGCAATTGGCAGACCTTTTCATAGAGTGTTTTACGTCAGGGAGAAACTGACCTCAGACAGATTACTGATCCCAACAGAAACCCTGGAATCTGAATGTTGATCTGTCAGAGGTGCTGCAAGCCCATTTCTAGTTTGTACAGATAACTTGGCTTTCGTTTTTGCTCTTTTCCTCTTTTCCGTTTTCCTCTACATACAATGCAAGGACTCTTACTCTTTCCTTCCTATTAGAAATTCTTTCCTCTTTCTGACCCCACCCTGGCAACTCTCTGTACATATTTTTTAGATTGCTTTAATTTTTATATTTATGTGCATGTGAATGTGTCCGTGCGTCTGACTTATGTGACCGCCAGCCCATGGAGGCTGGAGGAACACTGGCAGACTCCCTTAGGTGGGACTATGAGCCAGCAGGCCTGGAAGCTGGAAAGCAAACTCGAGTCCTCTGGAGGAACAGCTAGGGTTCTTACCACCTTATTCTCAGCAGTCCTCTGTCTGTGTGTTGTAACAAAGTCTAATCTTCAGTCAGTGAGGTGACATGGTAGGTAAAGGCACTTGCTATCAACCTGAGAACTTGATTTCAATCCACAAGACTCACACATTGCAAGGAGAGATATAATTCCCACACTTGTCCTCTGACATATACACAATGGGATCCATGAACATGTATACAAACACAAACACACACACACACACACACACACACATCCCACAAGCATACATGGACGCAAACACCACACCTCAAGCACCACACAGGGAGTTTAAAAATCCCTGTAAATCCGGTGTTATTCTATCAAGCCTTATATCTGTGTCTTTAGAGGGGATATGTGCTCACCTGATATTTTTTATTGAGATCTGTCATTCCAACCTCAAGTAGAGCATGTTAAAATCTAAAGATTTGGAAATTTACACAAATGGGTAGTACTCACATAGAAATGTGCTTAACATCATTAATCTTTTGTAAAGTGAAGTAAAATCACAAGAAGACACAGATACTAGTAAAGGTTTGAAGGGAAGTAGAGACTCCCCTGTAGGTGGGAAGAAAAGACGCTGAGGCTACTTTGGAAGGCAGTTGACAGTTCCTCAAAATGTTCAACAGGATTGCCACACAACCCAGGAACTCTGTCCTAAGTATATTTCCTAAGTAAAGAAAATTGAAAGTTTTCATCAAGTAGGTCCTGTGTGCAAACATTTTGAACAGCGTCTTTAATGACAGCTCCAGAGTAGACGTTCCCAAAGGTTCTACTACTCCATGCATGGATTAAAAAAAAAAAATACAGTGCATTCACAGAGTGGACCATTCAGCTGAAAATGGACACAGGTCACCAAGCTATGTTACAATATTCATGAATGATGACAACATTGTGCTAAGCAAAGAATTCAAACATGAAGAGTCATATATCATATCATATCATATCATATCATAGCCATATTACAGACAGACAGAATAGTTCTATACATATGGACTATGCAGATGAGGGCAGCCCAGTCAGAATGTAGATACAAGCTCTCCAGGAATTTGGAGGAAGTGAAAGGGAAGTGATTACTAATGAGCAAAGTGCTGCTCTAGAAATTGCTGATAAATGTTTTGGTGTCTGTGGCAGTTGTCACCCAGAGCATATACTTTGTATACTTTGAAACAGAGTTTCTTATTGTGTGTTAACTGGGTATAAATTGCAAACCAATCTATGCTATGAAATTTAACTTATTTTACAAAAATTCCTTTATCCTGATGAATTTTAATTTAAAAAATAAGCAGTGTCCTCATGAGTATTGAGATATAAAACTCAAAACCCAGTAAACAGGAGCTGAAGGGCAGAGAGCGATAAGCTTCCTCCTGCTGATCTTAGCTCCCTAGCTTGCCGTCCCTGGAGGCTTCCTCAAGGTAGCCACTTTTGCTTTCATGTTTAAAACTTTTGACGCAGCCAAGTCTGTGAGAATTCTTTCCTGTGCCTGCTTTTTTGTTGTTTTGGTTTTGTTGTTATTTTGGTAGCATGTATTGTTCGTATGCATCTCTTCCCTTGCTCTTGATTATCACGGTCCCTTTACTTCCCCTCCCCGTTTCATTTCCCAAGGATCCCTATTATGACTGGAATCTGAAATGCCTTTCAGGGTGCCCTGGTTTGAATCCTTAGCTCCCTCTAGCAAAGCTATTTGGGGAGGTTTAGGACCCTTAGGAGATATAGCGTTGGCATATCACTGAGCCATACCCCCAGTCTCTCTCTCTCTCTCTCTCTCTCTCTCTCTCTCTCTCTCTCTCTCTCTCCCTCTCTTCTCTCTTTCCCTCAACCCCCCCCCCCCGCTACTGCTGGGGATCCAGATAGCACCATGTCTGCCTATGCACTGCCATCCTTCCCACCATGAAGACAATGGACTGAACATCTGAAGTATAAGCAGGCTCCAATGAAATGTTTTCCTTTATAGAAGCTGCTGTCACACGGTGTGGATCTTTGAAGATTATAGCACAGCCTCTGGTTTTCTGTGCCTTTGCTTCTTGGTATCCTGCCCTGAGAACAGCTTCACCAGAATGTTCTTGCTGCCCCATCCCCCATCCCCTCCTGTGGTAAACAGGTAGGAACCCCTGAGACCATGACCCAGGATAAATCTTACCTTCTACACATTGTTTCTCCCAGCTTCTTCTTTGTGTCTGGATAAAATCCCCCTGCGTGCATGTATACCACGTACTCTCTTTTCATTTGTCAGTAGATGGAAATCTCAAATGATTTCCTGGATATTTTGAGGAGTATTCCAATATATATATATGCACCCGTGTAGTGTGCTACTTAAATTGCACCCTCATCAGTAGAGATTTTTCTTCTTTATCCTCAATGGCCTACACTGGCTTTTGCTTTCTTGGTCATAGCTATTCTCACTGTAATCCTGATTTCTCAGTGTATTCTCCGTGTGATCCTGATTCGTATTTACACTGCTGTAATGTGGAACACTTTAACTGTGTACTTACTGGCCCGGAATGTCTTCAATTGAAAAAAAAAATTCTACAAACTCATTTGATCATTTATTGACTGGATTATTTATAGTTTGGGTATTCAAGTATTTTGAGCTCTTTGTGTATTCTAGGTGGTAATTAGCTGAAGGTTGAAATGCTGTCAAAGATTTTTCCCTCGCCCTATAGGTGGTCTCCCCACTTCTTGTTTGTTTCTCGTGCTGTGTGCGAAGCTTTCCAGTTGCATGCTGTTCTTCAATTCTTGCTGGTATTTCCTAGTTTACTGGCATCCTTTCCCGAATTTCCTTGCCTGTGCCTATGTAAGGGATTTCCCTGTGCTTTTCTGTAGTGTCGGGTTTTCCATTAAGGTCTTCCATCCCCTGTAAACTGATTTTGTAAAGGGTGAAAGACAGAAATTCAGTTTCACCTTTCAATTATTGGATATCTAGTTTTCTCAAAACAATTTCGTTGAAGAGGCTGTCTTTCTTCTAAAACATTTTGCAGCAGCTTTGTTGAAAATAAAATAGTGTTGGTGGCATAGACTTATTTCTGGGCCTTCGATTCTACTCTGCCTGTGTTTGCACCTGTTTTCTCCCTCATGCCACACTGTTCTTTTTACTATGGCTCTGTGGTATACTTTGAAATCAGGTATTCTGATACATCCAGCGTTGTTCTGTTTGGCTAGAGATTGATTGACACAAGTTTTTGTTTACTCTCTTCTTAGCAACACATTGTTCCATCAGGCAGCTAAGTTCAAGCCCAAAGAATCCACCACACCAATACATATGGGATGCTCCACTGTGTTTAATGATCCTGTAGCTATAGTAAACATTCAGTCCATATCAGGTGATCGATACAGACAGAGAGGGTACCGCCCAAAGTGGAACTGAAGCATCCCATGATGCAGGGGATTTGCTTTCATTGCAAAGCCAAGCAAGGACATTAACGGAGGGTCAGACCTCACCAGGGCTCCTAGAGTTAAAGGCACAACAGCTACAAGCACAGATATGACTAAGCACAGCCTCCTCGGCCTTGCCCTCAGCCAGAGCACACCTCTAAGCTGCCAGGAGCTAAGCCACCCCTTGGCCTGTTAGCACAGTCATCCTGAAGCTTGAGCCCTTTCTTCATGATGGGTCAGGAAGAGGCAGTTTTGTGGGAATTCTTCCAATATTCACTACCTTTCTCCATTTTTTTCTTGACCAGGGAGCTGCCACCTAGCTTGCCCCTTATCAAATCTGTATTTGCCACCTGGCTGGAGCAGGCACCCTTACTGGGGCCTTTCCTGTGCCCTGCTATGTCCATTCTGAATTCAAGCATCTGCCCTGCTAGCACTGACATTCCTTATACATACCGACTCACTGGAGCCTCCTCACCAACCTCTGTACAGATTTAAAAAACACAGACAGAGGGTATGGAATTTGTTCAAGGTCATGGTGCTGGTAAATGCCAGGACATTTCAGATGGCAAATCCAATAGACTGGATTCTAAACTCATGCTTTTTATCATTACACACTATGATCCACCTCCGTACTGTTATCCCATACTCCGCTGTGCTAGTGTATGTCTAAAGAGAGTGTGATAACAGCCCGGTTTGTTATCTACTTCTTCCCCTCCGCAAGCTTATTTCCCAAAATGCTAGCAATGGAAATCGTAGCTGGGACCTAGCCCCTGTATGTGATTTCTTCTGGACTGTAGGCTGTGGTTGTGTATTCTTTTAGGGAGTAAGCATAGCGAGGGCAGGAACTAGATCATAAGCTTTTGTCTGACATGGAATAGAATAACACTAGCACAGAGGAGTATGGGATAATGCAGTACAGATGTGGGTGATAATGCATAATGATAAAAAGCTTCAGATTAGAATGCAGTCTATTGAGTTTGACATCTGAATGGAGGACCTGCCTTGAGTTTCTGCCCTGACTTCTCTTCATGGTGGACCATAAGCTGTAAGCTGACATAAACCCTTTCTCCACCAAGGTGCATTTGGTCAGGATGTTTTATCACAGTGATAGAAAGTGAACTAAGATGCCCGGTGTCCCTGATTCCATCCTCAATGTTCGATAATCCACCTTCAAGTCTTAGATACATGTTTAAAATCTATCTTCCTCTGAACAAAAACCTTACAGGGGGGCTGCTTTATATCATATTTAGTCTACGCACCACCCCCATGTTTGTCAGCTTCCCCCTCTAACTCACCTAATTAGCAAGTACTCCTTCTGCTGTGGTAAGCTGATCTTCCTAACTCATAAACAGCCCCCCATAGCTTGGTACCCCCGTTTCGATGAAGTTGAGGGAAAGCAAGATTTGTAGCTGTCTTCCCGTGACGGTTGGAGCATAAAGCCATCTGTTAAGTGGGCTGGATTTACCTTATTTTCTTACTTTGATTCCAGTTTCCCCACACTTAAAGATATATTTAAAATACATCTGACCTTGCTCCCTTGTGTGTAATTAGAAAAATGGGAGAAAAGCACTCCCTTATAAATTGACTGCTTTGGAAGGCAAGTGTTCCAAGGGAACATAGTATTTGCCTTCCTAGAGGAACACTGCTCTTCTTGGAGAAGCACCCACAGCTCAGTTCACCAATCCAAAGTGGAGGAAGGGGATGTAGATGGCGTCAGGCTAATCTGCTCTGCATAGGAATGGAAGAGAGATTATGGAGTTGATCTGACAAAGTGAGGAGGGATTCGGCTTCAGTAGTATTGAAGAAGAAGTTCGTAGGAGAAAGAAATGAACCTGGTTACAAACCATCAGACTGAAGTTTGGGGGATAATAGCCAAAAGGACATTTCCTAACTCCCAGTGACAGGGATGGCAGAAAAGACTTTAAGGGCTGTGATGCTTGGTAGCTCTTTTTAAACTATTTTCGGTGCTACTACATTATGTCTGAAGCCTTCAGTAAAAGCCTGTCCCTCACAACACCCTTGGGCCAGGATCAATCAGCCTAGAAAAAAGTTCATGTCCAACAAAGACAGCAGACAAGTGTCCACAAAAGGGAAGGAGGTGCCAGGAGACAAAAAGGCAGATGAACACTAGGGAAGACCAATGGAGACATAGATTTGAGAGACCTCCCCTTTGCTTTAGACATAGTAGAATAGTGGGAAATTTGAAAAGGTGTAGCAGAGACGATAGAACTTACCACAACTTATATAAGGTTTCAGAGAGCACTCTTAAAGGTTAAGTCTGTAGATAAATGCTTTATACAGCGCCATATCTTACCCAGAAACCACTCTAAATTCTACAGCAGCATGTAGAATAGGAAAGAAAACACAATGCCTTCTTCAACTGTTCATGGAAGCCTTTTTTCCTTTAATGACCCTCTCCATCCCCTAAACCAAGATACCCCCTGTAAGCAGAGGTCTCACATACCTTATTCCTCATCTTTTCTCTTATTTCTGTTATAGCACAGCTTCACTGAAACATGTTTTTCTTGTTATTTTTAAGTGACATTGTAATATTACATATGTACTTCTGCGACATAGAGTGGCGTTTCAGTATGTGTATACAACGTTTCAAAATTCAGTTAGGGTAATTGGTATACCAACTGCCTCAAACACATATCATCTCTTTGCCTAATTAGTTATGCTGTATTATTAGCCTTATTACCAACCACGGTTATTCTATTGTACAATAGAGAACACTAGAAAGCCATCCGTCCTGGCCACCTGTGCCTCAGAACCCATTAACAGCCTTTCCTCTACTCGTTCCCCTTTCCATCTTTTCCAGATTCTAGAAAAGCCTCTCTTTCTGTGAGATCCAGCTTAGCTCCCACATACAAGCAAGAGCATGTTTGTCCATTTTATTTTAATTAATTAATGTTGTCAAGTTGCATCCATGTTGCTGCAGATGATGGACTTTCACGCTGTTGGTGAATGAAGGATAGCCCATTGAATATATGACAGCATTTTCTCTATTCATACATCCACCAGTGAGCAGGCAGCTTGAGTCTAAATCTTGCCTAGTGTGAGCAATGCCTCAACAGACAACCTGGTTTAATTCTTAGGCTGCGGTATTCAAGACCAACAGCAGTAGCTGCAGAGGCTGATTAGAAGAACAGTTGCCTCACCTCTGCCCTGAGTCCCCTGAACCTACAGGAATGGCACAGTGGTTCCCAACTCAACAGCTCTCCGAGTGATTTTAGCACATCACAGAGACCAGGATCTTATCATGGGGAGACTCAGTGGTATTTTCTCAGCTTGTGACCACTCAACGGATTCCCCTCTCATTTCTAACAAAAAGGTATTAGGCAGGCCTGCAATGCTAGATACTCAAGATGTTTAGACAGGAGGATTATAAGTCCAGGGCCGTTGGGGGCTAAAGAGCAATTTCAGATCTATCCTGTTCTACTTAGCTAAGCTCTGTTTCAAAAATAGAGTGAAAAAGAAGCTGGACATAGAGTCTCAAGTAGAGTATGTGCCTAGCATGTTCCAGACCTAGGAAGATAAGTATTTTTTCCTATCAGTCTTCAAGGTCTCTTTTTGCTCTCTGTCCTTATTGTCTGTGCCCTTGTACTGTCCTTTCTCTTACTACCCAAACCACTGGCTTCTTTCTAGAACATGCCAGGCTTGCCTCTGTTACCAAACCTTAATTGCAAGCCACATCCTCTGTCTTGGATACCTCTTCATGTCACTTCATCTCCATAGCCTGATCCTATTACTTACACCCATGCTCACCTCCATCAGGATGGATCTAATCTCATTCATTTTCCTCTACATGGCTGTCTATAATATCATATACACTTTAAAACCTCAAATATGATACTGTCTGACTCATCCTGCTCAAACAGAGACTCAGCAAGAGTCAAGATTTTTTTTCCCATGGTGCCCATTGATGCAGTATTTGACACACATTATGATGCACATTCAATAAACATTTATTGAGTACGTGAAGTCAACACTTATCTGCTGTCCTTTTTGGCTTGTGAACTGGCACATTCACTAGAGCCTTTATCACCTCTTAGGTTATGAACTCCACAAAGAGTATTCATCTTCAATGACAGTCTTTCCTACCATTCCTAGTAGCATGCAGAATATTGAGTAATGACAGGGAACTCCTTGGTAATAGGACACAACATGTTGTTCCCTGGACTTAGGAGCCCAGAATGAGACCATGTGTGCTATGGGTAGAGAGCATCAGAGTTCTCCTTCCTCTTCCAACACACTATTTAAGCCCAAGCTCTCTTGTTTCCTTGTCCAGCTGTAACTTCCAGGCATTTCCTCTGTCTTGCAAAGTATCTGCATCTCCCTGCCTGCTCTCTCCACCCCCAGGCTGTGCTGTTCAGGCAGACTCCATCTGTCTCTCATCTGAGTTCCAGCAACCCAGTATGCAGCTGAAATCTATAATTTATTAGCGCCCGTCTGCTGGGCCTTTTTTCTTTCCTTCTTTCTGGTCATTATTGGTGAACAGGTCTAGTCAGCCCCATTAGAGGGGCTGCAGGTGTTTGAAAGTCTCCCAAATTGTAATCTGATCCCAGCACTGGGCTAAGGCAGTCAACACTCAGGGACTGTCTTGATGACTTTAAGTGGTATCCTATAGTCTCTTCACTATCCTTCCCCATTGCATGTTCCCTGCATGTGCTGTAAAGCCATGGTGTGTTTTTAGACGAAGCATATATGGGTTGATGCTGGGAGCCACTAGGGTGGACCAGACAGCACGAATGAGCTGTCTCCTCAAACCTCAGTAGGCAATATATGTTTTTAATAATCATCTGGTAATTAACAGCTGTGATTCAAAGCCTTCCATTTGGAAAAAAAATAATTTTACTTCCTGATGCCAGGAGCCAGATGGGCAGCCAAAGAGAGAAGCCTCCAGCTATGAACCAGATAAGTAGAGAAGGTGAGGTCCACAGGCTCCCTCATCACCCTGCAGCTGGCACAACATCTGGGCTGGAGAACAAAGCCATGGCCCAGATAGCTGCCCTCCCCCTCACACACACAACTTGTCCACTTAATGCTAATTAGTGTATTCATTTATAATCCATGATATAAACACAGTAGAGTCCCTCCCTCCCCAGGATTTTTGTGAAGGGCCTTCTAATACAATGTGCTGCCTTATCAGTAATGTCAAACTGGGAAATTATTTTTGAAGTGTCACATGACTATGGCAAGAAATGGCTTTAGCCCTCAGGCCTTCTAGCTGCCTGCTACCGTCAGGCGGCCTCCTCTTGCTTCCCCTGATAAATTTGTCTCCTTAGGGGTCAGCCAACACCAAACCCTTTCTCAAGCACTACGTATCTTTAGCAGAAATACCAAACATTCTTGACACCCCTCTCCATCACATATAAGGTTTGTTGCTAAAGATATTAAAAGAAGGCAAATCATATAAAAGATGATGGGGAAAATAAACAAACTATTTAGATGTATTTATGTTTCTCCAGAAGTCCAGCCTTTAGTCTCTTGGAGATTTGGAATGTGATGGTGCGCATTTGTCTGCTTTGTTGAAATTGGTAAAGTAGCTTTGAGGTCTATTGTCATTCAGAGAAGAAAGAAAAAGAAGAAAAAGCAGAGAAGACAGAGAACACAATGAGCAACAGGAAGGTGCTCAAGGTGACTCTAATCTACCATTGTTACCCTGCTTTTATTGTCTGAATGCTTAACATACAGCAAGAAGGCTGGATTTTGGTCCAGCATCTGAGCGGTCTCCATCACTGTGAGCAGAGGATTAGTGGTAACTGGTCTTTGGCTCTGCACGTTCCTCTTCATTGCCAGGAACAATAGCAAAGCTGCAGTTGCTGTTCCAACCCTGCACCGAGGAACTAAATATGTTGATGGTTGCCATGGCAAACAGGCTTAAAACACCACTGGGTGATGTGAATGGTAGAAAATAATGCTTCAGAACTTTCAACGGTTAGATTCGGAAGACAATATTTTCTTAATGCCATTGTGCAATGGGGAAGAACAGTACAATGTACAACGAGGGTCAATAGGACCAGGTCTCAGTCTCAGATCAGCCACTAAAAGGCCCCAGGACCCTATGTAGCATGACCCTAAACCTCTCTGAAAAATTAAAAACTGGTGACAGCTGGAATTCTAAGAAAGTAATAATAGAAATTATTGTCTAAGAGTTAGAATCTGATCCCTCCCCTCCATTAGCCAAATATGAGACTTCAGATATTTCATTTAACCTTTCTGGGTCACCACTTCCTCACTGGAAAAAATTAAAGATTACAGACAGATAATATATATCATGTGTTAATGTGATATCAATGATAGAAGAGCTGGTATTTCAGACCAGAGCATCACGAGAGAGACAGAACAGCTTCGCTGGCCTTGGACTGTCACCATGCTTCTCCATCGCTCTTTCTAGTGATCACTAGGATCTTGAGACTGGAACATTTCTATAATAAATTAACACACAGTTACAATTATTACTGTGCTCTAAGAATGACCTAGAAACTTGCTGTTATGGCTACAAGTGCATGTGAACTTCCGGAATCACATCTAAGTTTTCATGGTAGCAGTCACTTTGTACATCCAGTAGTCCATTCTAACTTAGTGTTGTTTTCAGGATGAATAGTGATCTAGAGACATGGGAGATCCACACGATGTCTCCTTCCCCCATTTAAATGTAGTGAGTTGGATTGTGTGTACAGAATCTTGAAGATATTTAAGCATATAATGGTGTTGAAACAGTAATAGCCAGATAAATGAAAGAATAATAAGGAGAATTGTAATAGCACTTGTGTCTGTTGTAGCTGATAGGCACTACATTTCAGGTATTGTATTGTGCTTGACACTTTATAGGCATTATTTATTTATTCTTTGCAACAGTTGTGAGAGATAAGGAATACGAGTCTTATTGTACATACTGAAGCACTGGGTGAGCTTGAGAGAAGCCATCTAACTTGAAAAACATAATACTCTCTTGGTTAGTGAAAGAAGGCCTTATATACAAACAGAATTGACTCCAAAGTCAATGCTCATAGACAATTGGGATATTTAATATTTTTATTAATCACATATAAAAATTGCTAATGTGCTAAGTCTGTAACAAGTCATTTCACATTTCATATTCACAAAACCCAGATGAAGAATGCATTTTTATCTCCCAGTCATAGATGAGAAATTCTGTCTCTGAAAGTTTAGGTCATTTGCAGACCATCTGGATATATTAGAAATTGGTTCCATGTCATCTTGGTGCAAAAGCCACTACACTAAGACAAATATGAAGGGTAGTGAGGTGAAGTCACAATGTACTGAGAAGAGAAATCTGATGACTTCCAATCTGTGGTGAATATACTTAATCTGGCAATCTGAAAAGGTCTGTGGTTTAATAATACCAAGTTATGTTCATTGCACTCATGTTACTGTAATTGATACCTGAGTTAATCAATTTACAGAATCGATATGGGGCCAAAACCTATGAAAATGGTTCTTTAAAGGGCATTTAAAACCCAAGAGATAGCACTATTCAGATATTTTTAGATTTGGGATGACTTGGGGATTTCTAAATGAACTAGCCAACTGGTAAAGTTCATGAAACTGTTCCTAAATATGGTCATAATTAAAATGTGAAGCCTTTTTAGTGTCAAGCATTTTCAATAAAATATTCCACCTGTAGCAATACTGCACCAGTGAAAACAGTTAGTTTGGTTTCAAGAAGGCTAATCCTGAATTAGGAGGAAGCTGTTATGAAGGGTATCAGAATCCTAAGAGGGTAGTGTAGTCCCTT
Source organism: Mus musculus (assembly GCF_000001635.26). Lineage (NCBI taxonomy): Eukaryota > Metazoa > Chordata > Mammalia > Rodentia > Muridae > Mus > Mus musculus. Next base: position 29,614,359 of record NC_000075.6, read on the forward strand.
AGCCCCCCTGAAAACTCTATAAGGCATGTGATTACTATCAACCTTCATTTTTATAAATGAAGACAACTGAGGGAAAGAGAAGTTAAGTAATCTATACGCCATCCCGTGGACATGTTCTAGAAGGGAAAAATGAACTTGGGCAGAATAGTTCATACTCCACAGTTTTAACCCCTATCATGTGTGATCCCTGGAAGAAATATAGTTCACTAGCCTACTAGTAGTCAATGTGACACTAAAACGTATTGAAATGCAGACTGAGCTCATCAAAAGAAATCACTCCTAGATGTCAGGAAAAGTTGGATTTGAATCTTCCATGGCCACCATCACTAGATTTATTGAATTAAAAATCTAGTTTGATTTATTCCCCCAAACTCTTCAAAATCTATATTGCATATCTGCAGAATTAATGAGTAGATGGTTGTCACGGTGAAGTCACTCTTCCAGACAATAGCTGATTCCAAAGAACGAGAACTTTTTGTTTTCTCAGAGAGCCCAACTTCGGTAAATAGGGTACGTATAGACCTGTCCAAAGGCGAGGCAGCATCCTCTGGAGGAATAATCGAAGGTCAAGTAATGTACGCATCTTGGATGCAGGACTTGGAGAAATCAAGTTGGTACTGCAAAAGAAGAGTCTTCCTTCCTAACTGGCTTTAAGAGTACCATAGCTGCACAGGCTGCTTGGTGACAAACCATCAGTGGTCTTATCCAGCCATGAAGACTATGGTGTCTACCCATACACTAGTGGCACAAATGTTGTGGGGTTAATTAACTACTTTCTGATTGGGTTTAAGGGCCTGTGTACAAGAGGAAATGCGTGTCTGATGCTGTCCATCTGGCCAGTAACCCATGGTGGAGGAGTTCATGATCCTCAGGGGTAAACCTACTTCTATTCTTAAATGGACATAGTGTCAGACCACCCTCTACACAAGTATTGTTAGGCCCATAGATTAATACAACTCTTAGACCTCATCAGAGAAGTAACACTGGGTAGTGGGTGGTGAGTCATGTAGAAACCTTGACACTGGCTAAAATTCACAGAATAATTATTTTGGAGATGCTCTGTCACAAATGGGACATTAATATCAAACCCCCTTTCCCAAAGGCTCAGAAACAACTGTGAAGAGGGGAAGAAAAAAAAGTCTAGGGACCAGATGTAGTAGAAGACTAGGGGAAAACACTGTATTGTACACATGATATAGAACCCTGCACATATGAGCTCACAGCAGTTGTGGTTGGTGCACATAACTGTTACACAAGATCAAGCCAACCAATATTTCATCATGGAAGAGGTTGGGATCCTGAGTCTGCCCTTCCCCCCTCCCCCCAATGACAGAAGCTAATGACATTTGGTGGCTTCTGGGGAAGAGAGAATCAGTTTGAAGAGAATCTTTGAAGGTTTGGACTCTGCATGGTCACCACACTCCAGCAGATGCTTTCATAGCTATGAATATAGGCAACACGATCATACTTTGTGGGTTGTAAGTAAATGAAACAAACAAATAGAATAAAGAGATATAGTGGCTGGAGAAAAATAGGAAGGTGGGTGGATCTGGAAGGCGTTAAGGAGAGGAACAGGGTGACTTTGACCAACATACATTGTATACATGTATACACTCTCAAAGAATTAATAAAAAATATTTTTAAAAGATCCTGGGATTTGAAAGTAGATACATGTTGAGAAGATGTATGGCTTCTGGATCGCCATTTAAGATGATCTCAGAGTTTTTCATACTTGTTTGTTACGAAAATTAAATTGGATAACTTCCATTAGGCTCCTACCAAATACCTGGTGCAGAAGAAGCACACAATGGTTAACTTCTCAGCAGCCTAGAAACCCACCAACCGAAGCAACAGTGCGCAGAAGTCTGTCAGTCAATTCCTCTGGGTAATGGGACTTCTTTGCTTTAAGGAAGTACCCACTGACACCGTAGTGGGGTGCATATCCTCACACATAGATTTTTAAAAGCAGTTTATAGTTAAAAAAAAAAAAACTATGTGTGCATGGTGAGCACAAACCTCTGCGAGAACACACCTAGTAAGAAAGGAAGTCTGCCATCTGCGCACAGCCAGTCCAAAGCAATTTCCAATTATCTTCAACTTGCGCCCTTGTGAGTTTCGCCTAAAGTTGAGGCTGTTGTTACTTTTCCACTCATATCCTGGAGAGTGAATTTCCCAGTGGATATAATGTGTGCTGATTTGGCTTCTCAACCCCCATTAGCATTGATGGAACACAACAGGACACTTAAAATAAACAGGGTCCCCTTGGCCTCCATAAACGCTTCCACACTTAGCAAATAAGCAGCATGGTTAGCTCAGAATCACAGGCTTGGATGGATTGTTGGCAAGTTCCTGCAGCACCCAGAAGGCCAGGCAGAAACCTATCATTTCATGAACTTGGCCCTCCAGAGGCACTGCACCTTCAGCCATAGAAACATGCAAGGCACCAGCATCTATAGCTCTGTGAAAGGACTCTCCTTTGCATGTTTTCATCCCAAGACTCATGGCCATGACGACTAGGAATGGGATCTGTATTCCTCTGCCTGAATGTCCTTTGCTAGACACGGTCAGAGCAGCCAAATAGCTGTCACTGGAAGATGATTCCACATACAATTTCCCTGGATTAGAGAGCAAATGGTGGATTCGTGTTTCCACCTAAAATGGAGGAGGAGAAATACCAGGTTATATATATTTTTTAACTTCCAATGTGTATAAGAATCACAAATGAGACAACATCTCCCTGGAACTTCCAGCCTGGCAGTAAGTATAGCATTCCTGGGAAAAATGAAAAAATAAATCGGGTGAGCCTTAGACCTGTCTCAACTAGCTTCTGAGAGAGAACGTCTGGGCCATCTTCAGGGAGCTATATATCAGGCAGAGCCCAGGAAACACGGAACTGCATAGATGAGAGCACACAGAGAGAGCTCTGTAATTAGAGTTCTCAGAATAGATCACGGGAATGTAAGTATTCCCCAGAGCCCTGATCAGCATGTGTGTGAAGAAACATCCGGAAGCTGGGCATGGAACTTGCCAGAAGAGGGACCAGTTCCCAGCACTCATACACAGCCAACAGCAGGCCTGTTCTGGACAGGCAGACAGGAAACCCTAATAATTCATGAGAGACTCAACAGGGCCCTTGCGAGTATCTGTCAGCAGTGAGCCCTGACACTAAATACTGTTCTGATCTTACCTAACAGATCTTAGAAAGAAAGCTCTGCAAGCAATTGAATTTGAAAGTAAAACCCTCCCACGTGAGCGTGAAGGCTCAATTGGCTTCATTGTAAATTCTACCAAATACTTAAGGAAGAAATATAATCAATTATACATAAACTCTTCTGGAAAATTGAAAAGGAAGGAATAATTCCCAATTTATTCTATAAAGTCAGTGTTGCTTTGACAACAAAACAGGAAAAAGAAATGACAAAAAATAAAACAAAATTATAGAACACTATCCCTCATGAACACAGATGTTAACGTTTCGAGCATAATTTTAGCTCCAAGCATAAATTGAACAAAACAGTGTACAATAAGGATACAAGGTCATGTAAGTTTTAACTAAAAAATACAAATTTGGCTGAACATTAAAAAAAAAACCACTAATCAATGTGAGACACACTATTAACCAACTAAATTAGAAAACTCTACAATAATATTAAAAGAGAAATAAGAAACCATTTGATGAACTCTAAAATCGATTTTTGATTTAAACGACAACAACAACAACAAAGAACTCTCAGCAAACATAACTAACAGAGCATCTGTGAAAACCTCAGAGCTATCAACACAGAGAAAAGGCTGAAAGCTTTCCCTGTAAACTCCAGGAGAGAACAAAGACAAAGATTAAATATCTTCTACTCACTATCATTCTGGAAGTTCTAGTTAATGCAAGAAAGGAAGAAGAAACAATGCAGGGATTGCATTATTACTATTATAGAATATCTTCCGCAGTACATTTGTAAAAATAGGCCAGAGAGGACTGATGCAAAACAACATCCTCTGGACATCAACAGAGCCCACTGCACTTATGAAGTCCCAGCAGCTGTGGCCACCTGCACAGAACCTGTATAGGATCAAACCAGTCGACATTCCCAGCACAGATGAGGAAGGACTCAGGAAGCAGCCCCAATGTAGCTGAGAGCCATCGGCAGTCTGTTTCTCAGGAGTGTGCCTTATAGTAAGTCACTCATGCTGTAGTAGACAGCCTATTATCTATACATATAGAGCCAGCATTAACTCAACTCAGTGAGCTACAAGAAAACATAACAATAAAGGATATGGAGTTATGAAAGGGACATGAGAGGGTGTGAAGAAATTAGGAAGGGTAGATGTGGATTTGGTCAAAATACATTGTACACACGGCTGAAAATCTGAAAGAATGGGTACATAAGATAAATTTTTAAAAATACTAAGACTAATGACTACAATATTATTACACCACTAAAGATTATATGCAAAATAGTGATAACTTCATAAAATCATGACTAATCTGAAATTCAAATGAATAAACTAAAAGAAATATCTTTAAGAAGAGTTAATGCTGTGGCCCTTGGTTACCTCCAAGAAGAAGATATATCCCTGTTGCTGAAGACACCATGCACTCGAGACACAGGACCCAGAAGACCAGCCTTGGATCTGACCAGAAAGCCTGCTTGCTGAAGACTAGCTTTCACAGCACCAGAATGCACCATGCAAGTTTCAAAAGGAAGGAAGAAACCAATTGCCCTGCTCAGCAATGAGGCCTATGAAGCCTAATCACCAGCATGGCGTGATAACTCTAGGGGTGCAATAGTGGCACACATACTTTGGTGGCAACCAAACATTGTATACTTGGATTGATATCCCACTCAACGAGAGGGGAATCATGCATGAACTGGAAACCGATGCATAGAGAACAACATTGATCAAAATTCAGAGTCATGTCTCCTTGCAATGACTATTTGCAAGCAAAGAAGTGGAAGGGGAGGGCATACTGTGTTACACATGGCGACACACTTCAGTTTCCACAATGAGATTTCTTTTTAGGTTGCGGGGTTGAGGAAGGGGATGTTGTAAGCATGAAAGACTGATACGAGGAGACCTGGGAGATCAGTGGGACTGATGAGCATGATGCGAAATATAGAAAGTACCAGGAAAAAAATTTTAAAACTTTTCAGATTTGTAGAGACCAGCCCCAAATGATACATCTTCAACCAGCAATTGCTCAAGGGTCATTGCAGAAGAGAGGATGGAAAGATTGCAAGAGCTACAGAAACACAAAGTTGGCCATGAGATGGTTTCTCATAGAAATATCAGAGAGGTTGCATTCTTTTAAGTCTCACCAACCTGGTTGCCTAAAATCTGAATAAGAATGGCTGAAATAGACCTGATGACATAGATGGGGGAAAGCTGAAGAGGCCTCAACAGAGATAAAGAACTAAAAGCAACTGAGGAATTCTGAGAGCAGAAGAAATAGCCATCTCCAGGGAAGAGTCACCAATTGGTTCTCCAGGAACAATTGAAAAGCTCTGAAATCAAACACACACACACACACACACACACACACACACACACACGCAACATTTTAGAGTCTGGGCAGGTTGTATTTATATATCTAGGAATACACATGTGTGTTACTACTAGAAGAACAGGGGCCATGAATTTTAAAGAGACCAAGGATGGGGGAGGGAACATGAAAGGAGTAGGAGAGAGGAAGGGGAGGAGAAATTACATAATTGTATTTTAATCTCATACACACACACACACATAAAATAAAATAAAAGTGGCACTGCAAATTGAATACTTAGAGGTAAATACAGCAAAGATTATCCAGAACCTGTACATAAAACATGACAAAATAATACTGAGAGAAATTAGAGAGGATCTAAATAAACAGAGACACTAATATAATCAGTCGTGAGACTTGATACTGTTATAATGTCATTCCCTTCAAATTAATCCATGAATTCAATATAGTCTCTGTGCAAATACCAGTATATTTCTTAAGTAGAAATTGACAAGTTGATTTTAAAATCCACATGGAAATGCAAAAAAGGCAGAGAGTAGTCAAAACAACTGTTAAAAAGAAAACAAATTGAAGGCCTAGCACTATCTAGTGTGAAGACTTAAAGCTACAGTAATCAATAGTGGAAACCCTAATTAAAAAAATATCAATGAGACAAAATGGAATCCAGCAATTAACCTGCACTTACAAGGACACTTGATTTCTTACAGAGGTCGTAAAACAATTCTGTGGAGAAAATACAGGCTATTGTGTACTCCTGGAACAATGGACTATCCATGTTCAAAGCTAAGACTGGCAGGCCATGCTTTGTGGGGTACAGAAAAATCCACTCAGAATGAATCAAAGCCTTAAACATTAAGCTTTTCAGGAAGAAAGTGAGAGAAAACTTTTATGACCTTTGGTTACTCAATTATTTCTTAGCTACAACATATCTTAAAAGTACAAGCTATAGCCTGGCAGTGGTGGCACACGCCTTTAATCCCAGCACTTGGGAGGCAGAGTCAGGTGGATTTCTGAGTTCGAGGTCAGCCTGGTCTACAGAGTGAGTTGCAGGACAGCCAGAGAAACCTTGTCTTGAAAAAAACAAAACAAAACAAAACAAAACAAACAAAAAATACAAGCTACAAAAAAAAAAAACCCTCAAAATTTGACTTCAACAAAATCAGAGGAATCTGTTCTCTAAGGGTCTCTATGAGGTGAAAAACAGAGTAAATCGCAGGATGAGAAAAATTTGAAATCATACTATGGCAAAGAACTTAGAATATATTAATAATTATCATCCCACTGCCTTGGGTCTACTTTAAGGCTATCTCTTCTCATCAGGAACTTCCAATGGCTCTGCCAGAGCCTCTTTCACTGTGGGACAATCTAGTGCTAGGGGATTTTCAAGAAGAATGCCAGGAAATCTTGGAAGTCAGGTAAGGAAACTATTGTTATCCAAAGATGTGGTCATTGATTTGTTTCCAGAAGAGTTGGAATGTCTGTTCCTGCTCAGAGGAATCAACATGGTGGTATAATATAAAATTATAGAAACCTTGCCTCCCTGTCTATTGGCTGTACCAAAGCCATACCTGGTCACATTTCTGAGACAAAACCAAAAATAAACAAGAGCCTTTGAACAAAAGATTAAAGAATTAGTAACCATGTATCTATTGTTTCCCAATTAGAGAATGTCTTAAATCTCAGAAGAGACTTTAGACATTGTGTTATGTTGTGTTGTGTTGTGACTCTTACAAAGCATGTGGATTTTAGAAGTTACACTTGGATGTGTTTTTCATTATTAGAAGGCCATGGGGTAGACAAGCAAAGCGATATTATCATGTGAACATTGTGTAAAGTTACCGAGGGCTGGATTTATGAAGATTAATGTTATTGTTTGGATTTAAGAAATACTTAGAGTCTTTCGGTGTGTCTGTGAGAGTACTTCCCTTCCAGAGAGACCTGAAAGAGTGATTAGTCTTAGTACTTCTCCCTCATCAATAAACAGGTCATCCAGACTATCCCCCAAACTGTAGGAGATAAAGACATTACAGAGTAAAGGAACTTTGACCTCTGTGGAGCATTTGATTAACACGTTCTTCTCAGCTGCCCATTGAATTTTATCTGAAATTGACCACATTTCAGAATACAACTGCGAACATTTTGTTCTTGTGCCCAAGCCATCAATCATCTGTTCTTTCTTTACTGGCATGACTGGGTTTGTGGAGGTCCTATGACTGAGGGCATGCATTTTTTTTCTTGTGTGTTTATTTATTTTGATGTTGTAATTTAATTACAAATTTTCTTCTGTCCCTTTCCTTCTCCCAAAACTTCCAATATACCTCTTATAACGCAGCTTCAAATTTGTGGCCTCTGTCTTCACTAATGCTATTGAATTCATAACGTATTTGCACATACATACATACATACTTCTAAATTTAACCTGTTGGGTCATATAACATTACTTGTCTGTATGTTTTCAGAGAGGAACTTTTAGCAGCAGAAAACCAGTTGGTGCGCTCTTCCTGTGGAAGACCAGCTTTTCCAATCCAAGCCTTCTCAGTTGCCTGTTACTCTTTGTGTAGTGCTGGCACCAGATGGACTATTTCCAATCCAGTTTGGCATGTTTGTTGGTGTTATACTTGTTCAGTCCATGATTTGGGTGGCCATGTTGATTAGACTTTGCAGGTAGCTTGTGATGTGACCAGGGAACAAAATCTCACAGCTAACTCTATGATCCTTTGGATCTTCAGATCATTTACCTCCTCTTCTACAATGTTCTCTGAGCTTTAGGTGTGGGAGTGTGTTGTTAGATGTATCTGTTGCAATTGGTCTCTACAACTCTGCCTTTTGATTGGTTGTGGTTTTCTATAGTAATCTCCATCTATTGCAGAGAGAAGTTTCCTTAATGTGGGATGAAAATTACATTTATCTCTGAGCATAAGGGCACATGCTTATAGATTGCTGTTAGGAACTATACTGGTTTTGTAAATCAGTGGCTGTAGAATCTCCCCCATTAAGTGTGATTTCACTCGCACTGGCTCATTAGTTAACTTCCCGACACCAGGTACGCTCTGCCTCTTGTTGCACAAATCAAATCCTAACAAATTCAGAAGGATTGAAATATATTTTTCTTCTATATGATAAATAAGGAATAAATCCATAAATCAAAAAGATTTTGATTTATTGCAGAAAGTATATAAACTCATAGAAATTGAACTACCCACTACTGAATGCTGAAGAAATCAGAAAATTGAAACTTACTTTGATTGAATGAAAGTGAATACAGAATATACCAGACCTTTATAAGATATAATGAGAGTGGGTTTTGTTGACAGCTATACATCTCTGATTTAAAAATCAGAGAAGCCTCAAATAAATAACTTAATAATGCATCTCAAGGTCCTAGAAAAAGAAGGACAAGGGGAAACACATATCAGCAGAAAGAAAGAAACAATAAGATTAGAACAAAACCAACAAAATGGAAACAGAAGAGCAAGGCAAAGGATTGAGAGAATTCATCACGGCTTCTTTGGAAAAATAAACACAACTGACAAATTCTAACCAAAGCAGCAGTCGTAAGAGAGCAGCTTCTAACCAGTAGAACTCCAGAAAAGAGGGTTGATACAACGGGGATCAGTAACAGCCAAAGGATCAATAGAGTCTAGTTTGAAAACACAATTTCTAGAAAATATCTGTTGTAGAAAAAACTTTCTAGAAACATGCAAGGTACCAAATTTGAACCACGAGGTTATAAACAATGTAAAAACATCTGTAATAGAAGCAATGTGAAGGAGACAGGAACAAAACATGTAGCAACTGAGAACACAGCCCAGAGCTGGTCACTGATGGATTCCACAAGACCTTTGAAATAAAACAGCTAACGCCAATGTTGGTCCAGCTAGTCCATAAAATAGAAATCGAAGGACAGTGGCTGTTGCATGAAATATTTAAATGGCACCATTTCACACTAACGCCAGCTACTCTCTATCCCTGGCGGTCTCTCTGCCACCATGGCTAGCCCTATGCAGCGACTGTCTGTCTCTTGCTGCAGATTCCACTCACATTCCCAGCCCTCTGCCCCCTGTGGTTAGCTGTCACAAATCCCAGTAACCAAGTAAAATCAAAACTCTAGAGGCTTGTAATTTATCCTTCAGATATATATTAGTAAATTCTCAACCCACTAAACTCCCTCACAATTAACTCAAAACTCAATTGATATAAACACAAGCTACACACCTAGATGGGGCAAGCGCACCCAACTTATTATTTAATTATCTATCTAAGAAATCCCCAATACTTATAGCTCTCAGGACTGTGTGCTTCTGGCTCCTCTTCCTCTCCTATACGTCCGTTCCATCTTGTCTCCTCCTCTCTGTCTCTCCCTCTCTGTCCCTCTGTGCTCATCTCTAAAATTCTCAGCCTGCCTTCTTTTTCCACTGTCCAATCACAGGCTATTGCCTTATCTTGTGCCTGCCTTCACCTGTGCTTAGACAACAACCTACAAGTGGTTACCAAACACATTTAGCAGGCTGGTAAGCCTTTGATTAAATTATCCCTATTTCCAAATAGTATGAGCCTGATGATTGCACAAGAAAATTTTTCTTTGTTCTTATTTTTAAATATTTATTATTGTTATTTATTTATTTATTTATTTATTTATTTATTTTTAGTGAGTGGATGAATATATGTGCACCAAGTGTGTAATATTCTGCAGAGATCAGAAGCCACCACATAAATGCTGGGAAAAGAAACCCCAGGTCTTCTGAAAGATCAACAAGGGCTCTAAACTGCCAAGCCAACTTTCCAGCCCCAGTGTTTTTCTCATGCTATAAATAAGTAACGAAATATTTATGACATTTTTGTTTTCCACATATTCATTACCTAAAATATGCTAAACGGACAAATAAACAGAAACTACCCATGCAGCTTTAGCACAATAGCTGAATGTGGCTGGTATTTCTTTTCGTTCTACTCATTTTCAGATCAATCTCTTGCTCACTGAATACATGCTGACTAACAACACACCTAAGATGGATACGGGGACCTGGGGACTCGGGGACAGGGACACACTCAAGGAGCTCTTCCTCCATTCTGGAAAATGGGGACCCCTGAAAATTCTTAAGGCTGTGAAACTATTTGAGAAAAGTAGTAGGGCACAAATGTAACACAGAAAAATCAGCATCTTTCCTGTGAGCCAATAATGAATTCACCAAAACCGAAATCAACTAAATGACCCTCTATAGTACCTTTAAAAAAATGCCCAGTAATTAATATAAGAAAGGTAAAGATCTTCACAAGAAAACAATTAAAACTCTTTCTAGGAAGAAGATCCTAGAAAGTGGAAAAACTCCTTACATGCATAGATCAGGAGAGCCAATACTACGGAGACTGTGAGTATGTACACAATTCCTGACGTTTACACCGCAGACCCACAGTAACCAAAAAACATAGCATTATTTCAAAAACAGAAAAATAAGTTAAAAGAGGATAATAGTAGGCTCAAAATAAACTCACAAAATTACTGTCACCTATCTTTTTGCAAAGACATAAAAACCATGCTAGAGGGAAGACAGCCTCCTCCAAAAGCAGCACTGAGAAAACGAGATATCTACATGTAGAAGAAAGAAGATTCATATCTCTCACCCCATACAAGAGTAATCTCATCACAAACGGATCAATGGTAGTAAGACCTGAGACTCTGAAATGGTCCAAAGAAAACACTCGGCATCCTGGCAAAGGCAAGGAGTTTCTGTAAAGGACTCCGAATCATTCTGGAAATGAAGCCAGGAATTGACAGATGAAATTGCACGAAATTAAAAAGCGTCTGCATAGCAAAGGAAACAATTAACCGAGTGAAGAGACAGACAACAGATGGGAGACAATCACTGTTACTTATATATCTGACAGGGTTTATTTCGGGGTCCTCTCTCCTCCTCTATAAATCTATGTTTCTATATTTGAAATAATGTCCTGGGATTTTTGTTACTCTGGCTCAATGGTGTATCGCAAAGTCAGTTATAGTGACACCCCCAGGACTGTTCCTTTTACTCATGCTTATTTTGACTACTTGGAGTCTTTTGTGCTGTCACATGAATGCTAGATTTTTTTTCTAGTTCTGTGATGAACATCAGTGGATTTTCGATGGAGGGTATGCTATATCTGTAGGTCGCCCAGGAATCCAACCAATTTTAGAGTACTGGTTTTGCTGACCCATGACTGTAAGCATCCTTTCTACCTTTTAGTCAGTCGGGGGGAAAATAAAGCAGTATGTTTATTTAGGAAATCTTTTCCAACTTTTAAAAAGCTAAACACACAGTTTCTATTTAATGGAGCTATTCCACTTCTAGATATTTACCCAAGAGAGCTAAAAGCATTACAATCATCTGATTTGATGTGGGTATCTGTGCCCCACTCTCAAATTTATACACTGAATATTTCATCCCTGAAAAAAAAAATGGTTTTAAGGAGGTACAGACATGGTCTTAAAGAGATGTAAACATATGGGAAGTGATTAGGAATCACAGAGTTCCTACCAGTAAGAAAGCCCTAGTATGATGCACCTCCTAGAATAGTGGTTCTCACTCTCGCTAATGCTATGACACTTAAATATAGTTCTTCATGTTGTGGTGATCCAACTAAAAAATTATTTTAACAGATACAGGATATCAGATATGTGACCCCTGTGAAAGAGTTGCTCAGGCCATCAAAGCAGTTACAACCCACAGGGTGAAAATTGTTATTCTAGAGACCCTTCCATCTTCTATGGGCTGAGTAAATATTCATACTTTGTCACTATATAGACTATGGCATCAGTTATATCAACAGACAATGGACTAAGACCCCCTGATACAGAGAATTTTATTTACTTCTAAAATAAAAGGAAATGAGTTTTTTGTTAATTTAAAAAAATGGAAATGGCTGCTTACTTGTAACATAAAACACATATATGTAGAAGAAAGAGAAAATAAATTTGCAAAAAAGTAGGAGAGGAAAGTTTTATAGAGATTGTTTATAAGAAAATAGGGGGGGGAAGCATACAATCTTTTTGTTTGTTTGTTTGTTTTGTTTTGTTTTTAGGTTGTTTTTTGTTGTTGTTGTTGTTGTTGTTTTGTTTTGTTTCTTTTGGTTTTTTGGTTTTTTGAGACAGAGTTTCTTTGTGTAGACCAGGCTGGCCTCGAACTCAGAAATCTGCCTGCCTATGCCTACAATCATCTTATATGATGTGATAAGAACAAACTGGCGAAGAGAAGTTAAGAGACTCACTAGAGACACAATTGCTCTTGGCAGCAGGAAGTGTTAATGAGGCATTGAACATTTGGACTTTGCTTAATAGCTGTGAATGTGTTGAGACAGAGTAGCCTGAATCATGCCGAAAGAAGGACGCTGGAGTAAATGGTTAGAAGTGGGTTCATCACAGCTACATGGGAACAACTCTTTTGGTACCTTTTACCGTTCCCTTCCACATGCATGCATGGTGCTGTGCACTTTTTATTTAGCAAGGGTGCTCAACTACTTTCTGTTTTGTTGTTCTAAAATCTGCTTCACTTTCTGATAGCACATCCAGTGTGAGGTGTGACATCCTTGATTTCCCAAAGAGAGATTCAATTCCTAGCCCTCTGTGGGTGGAATGAAGCTCTTGGCCACAGCGAGAGGGCATGAGGAGACGCTCCAGGACATATACATCCAAGAGTGTGCATTAAATCTCACCAACCTGAGCATCTCTCTGTCACTCTGTGGATCCCTGCCTTCAGTCAGACCAAGATGCGCAAAGTACACAGAGAATCTCATGTATTTCTCCCTTATTTCCCTTCCTTCCTAGTTCCCCTTCCCTTATTCTTTTCTATGTTTTTATTTTTTATTTACTGAGGAACTTATATGTGGAAGATTTTAAAAATGTAAAGGAGAGTGTAAAAAGGAATGAGGAATAGAAGAAGGGAGAGAGGGAGAGCAAGGAGGAGGGAGAGAAGAGTTAGGAGGGCAAGACGGAGGAGGAGACACTGGGGAAGAGGAGAAGGAGAAAGAAGAAAAGAGAAGCCACTGCCCCCAGTTATAGAGAATTGCTTGTGTTTTGTTTTATTATACACGTGTGTGTATATGCATATGACTATTTCTATCAACATTATATGTGTTTGTATACATACATTAGAGATACATATGCACACGTTTCTGAGAAGATGCTCACACTACAGGTAACAGCAGAATCCCTCTCTCTAAAACAGAACTATTTTCTTCACTCAGGAGGAGACAGGAGGAGATCGTAAGACATTAGGAAGAGAAGAGCCTGCGATTATATGAGTCCAGCTGCTCTGTTTCTCCCATGTCCGGTCTGCAGAGATTGAGTAGTGGGGCAGATAGAAGGAAGCCAGGCTTGGACAGAAGAAAATCAGAAAGAACAGGAAACTCTGCTGGGATGCTTTGGGGTTGGGAAAGCATTGCTAAAAGTGGGGACATCCATTGGTCCTTTTTAAGTTGTTAGTGGGAAAATAGGTTATAACTCTCATTCTAGGAAACTCAGTGGCCTCCATTCTACACATATAATCTTGGGCCTGGGGTCAGGATGTAATATTAGCTTATCAGAGTGACTTCAACACTTCCTACACCATAGATAGCCAGGCCCCATCCCTCAAGTTTCTGGCTCACTGAGTGTGAGGTGATCCTGAAGAATTATTTTTTCCTCAACCTCCCCAGTGTGTACCACTCTACATGTCACCCTTTGAGAGCCACTGCACTAGTGAATTGAAAAAAATAAACCAAATCCCATATTTGGGTAGATATGAAGACAGGGGAAAAAATGATGGTCCCTTGAGCCCTAGGTCTCCCTTGCTGCCTTCCTGTGGTTTAGATTGACCACCAATCCCTTAGAGAAGCCTCACCTGCTGAATTTAAGCTTCTACTACCCTCTGCTAGTCTGCATGAGCTTCCTTGCTTCAATTCTTGCTACCAGAGAGCAACCAGAGAGGCCGTTTGAAAAGTGACAATCCTGGTCACCTCTCAGAAGTCACCAGCAGCTTCTAGTCATCCAGATTGCAGTGAGATGGTCCTCATTCGCTCCTCATATCTCCCCTACCTTCTCGGTATTCTTCTGCACCAGACACATCAGTCTCCTTATCATCCTGAAATGCACTATGTATGCTCACATCTACCAAAAGGACTTCCGCCCTCTTTCCCTTCACAGAAATGTGTGCTCTACCACAAACCTCCTCCATCCCCCTGTGTACTTGTTCAATGACACCTGCTGAGTGAGGAGAATTCAGTCCACTTGAAAACCGCACTTTCATAATTCTGGACACTCCCATCACCTCCCCGGGCAGTTTTCTTAGCATTTACCATCATCCAGAAGTTTCTGTCATTTATACATGCTATTATTTCTATATAGTTCTACTTCGTAATAATGTAAGCTTTTTCAAGGAGAGTATTTGGGTTGTTTGGTTCTCCGATGTATTCTGGAGCTGACAATCAATTTTACTACATAAGAGCCCTTCAATATGTTTTCATGTCTAAATAAGTCGTGTGCATTTCAGTTACCTCACAATGTGTATTATCTTTACTTCCACATCCAGTGGGGACTCTATAGCTATCAAAACTTGTGGATGCTCAAGTCCCATCTACAAAATGGCAATGCTTTCACACAGTCTCCTGAACATATCTAACCATCTCTACATTACTTAGAAATCTAATTCTGTGCATATGCTGTGTAGAGTAGCTATGCTCCACTGTTTAAAGAGTGGTGACAAGAAAGGTGTCTGTACACGTTGAGAACAGATGCAAAAGTTTTTAAGAATTTTTGATTCATCCTGAAGATAAAGATCTCACAAACACAGAGATGCACACCATTCCCTTACAGCTAAGTAGTTGGGTTATTTCTACCATTGTGCTGTTTTGCCCAACATTACAATGGATAGCCTATCACTGACAAAAAAAAAACAGTTTTCCTTATGTTATTTTACCACCCCAGGAGATAATCCTATAAATGGGAACAACAGGTACAAAAACATTCCTAGCACTTTTAGCATTAGAATTTTAATACCTTCCTTGCATGCAGCCAAATTGCTTTCCAGCTTATGTCTCTTACAGCAGGGTTTTAGGTTACCCACTGGTAAGATATAGAGTCAAAATTTTCTCTAACTTTGACAATTTGTGAGGCAGAAAGAGACCCATCTCAATGTTATTAATTTAAATTATGTTTCTTTATCATTAAAACTTTTTTCTAGTTCTAAAGAGCCTTTGCATATTTTCTGTCCTGTTCATGCTTTCTTCTGGGGTTTTAGCAGTTTGAAACTTGAGGTTAGTTAGAGCTCATCACACTGTGAGCATATATACCTGTACTGGTTATTTTAGCTTCTTTTGTAGATAGTTCATTTTTTAATGTGTAGTTTTGTATTCTGAAATATTACTGAATTTGTGAATAGCTTATTGCTTGGACTCTTAAGATCTCCTGTTTATAGGACCATGTCAAAACAAAGAGAAAATAAAATGTTTTGCTTTTTAATTTATTTGTGTGTATTTCTATGTCGAGCTTGCTTGTGCTGTCCAACCAGAGCTATCTTGAAATCTTATCTTCTTGAACTTAAAGAAGAGTCAACTTTTCACAACTGTGTGTGGTGTGAGCAATGGGCCTGACGTATATGCCCTCTTTTACTTTGACCCATTTTCTTTTGAAATCATGTAGAACATTGCCTAATTAGAACATGTGCACCTGTTAGAAATATTTTGGTGGATAGAAGGCAAAAGGTAATAAATGTTAGCAAAGATGTGTTGAATGCACATCAGCATAAATCTATGAAAAAGCACAAAGTCCCTTAAAATTATATATATATATATATATCAGAATGCTGGAGAGATGACTGTATGACCAAGTTCATAGTAGCAGTATTGATAATTACTAAGGCATTGACACAATCTTTGTACCACCAGTAGATGCAGACATAAAGAAAATGTGATGTATACACACTAGTCATTGTTATTTAAACTTCACAAAGATGGTATGGCGTATTACAGCAGCAGGCATGGACTTGGAAGACATTGTGCTTAGGACGACACTGGGGGCAAATACTGCACCTGATTATCTCACCACAGAGGAAGTTTTAACATTTTAATTCATAGACAAAGACACAAGTGTAGTAGATACTAGATTCTCAAGATGAAGGGTAGATGGGAAAGGATCAGATATTCGTCACAGAGAACAAAAGCAGACAGGAGAATATTCCAGCTAGAGAAAAGGAATGGTTATTAAAACCATAATCATTTTAGTTTTGCATTTCTTTCCTTTTTTATTTATTTTTACTTTGTTTGTTTGTTTGTTTGAAACAATATATGGCCCTGGTTGGCCTGGAACTGAAAAGAGATCTGCCTGTTTCTTCTTCCTTAGTGCTGAGATTAAAGGTGTGAATCACCACAACGGGCTCTTAAGCACTGTAGCTAACATGCATTTGGTATTTGTTTTTAAACTGCTGGAAAAGTGCTTTTGCTTGTGTGACAGAATATGGGTAATATATTTTAAACATAATTATGCTGTGTTTACATACATATATATCATCATAATAAATTGTGCCTTACATATATCAATTAAAAACGATTAAATAAAAAATGTTATTACCCTTTAAATTTTGTTTTTCCATTTTCTTTCAAGATTTAAAACTATTTTTCTTTTGTTTTCTCCTTTGTTGCCTTGGTTGTTGAGGAATGTGTAATTGAATTTGCACATATTTATCAATGAGCATCTTACTACTGATTTCTAGCCTCCTGTGACTGAGGCTGGGAAAGGTACTAGACATTATCTCAATCTGAACTTGTTAGCCCTTGCTATGTGGCTTTACATTATTTTCAGGATGCTCCATGGATATTTGAAAATAATGTGTTTTCTGTAGTTGTCCTGTGAATATTCCTCACACACCTCTAAGGTCCAAGTGGCCTGCACTGTCACCAGGTTCAATGTTCCTTATCAACTTTCTGTCTGGATGATTTACATACTGTTGGAAAGGGGACAGTTAAGAACCCTTCTATTGTGCTATGACTTCAAGTATTTATCTTATATATTCAGGTATTCTGATATTGAGATTGATTGATGGATGGATTTACAATTGTTATAATATTGTCTCCTATAGGCACAGAGACTCTCACTCTCTCTCTTCAAATGGCCTTTGCACAGATTATCTTTGTCCATTTCTATGCTTTAAACAGAAAATTGTGGCCTTAAAATTAAGGTGAGTCTCCTTGTCAGTAGCATACAGTTGGATCTTGTTTTGTAATGCATTCAGCCATTATATGCATTTTGATTGAATGATTTAATACATTAACAATTAGTAATTTATTGGCCGTGAAGGGTTTGTTTTTACCATCATGTCTCCATCTGCTCTATTGCTCTCTTGTTTTTCTCCTGGTGTCTTGTGATGTAATGACTGTTTTGTACTGTTGCTTTGGGGACTTTTCTTAGTCTTTACCACAAGGCTTATATGGACCATCACCATCTCCTGAAGATGATAGCAGCTCAGCTAGTCAGCAGCTGCGAACACTGTCTCACACATTTTATGTTACTGATGTCACAACTGTCATTTTTCATGACATAACCATTAATAAATGGTTGTTGCTATCATACTTTGGTATCTTATCATTTATAGTAAGAAATGATTGTGCACTATAAGCTTATTCTGGATCCGACCTTGACCTTGAGTTTTGCCTTTCCCCCATCTGTTCTTGCCAGTGTTCTTTCATTTCAACTTGGAGACTCCTTTTAATACTTCTTGTACGGCAGATCCAGTGGTGGTACACTCCTTTGTTTTCTGTTTCTCTTGGCCTATTTCATCTAATCTGTCTCAGTCTGCAAGGTTTCTCCTAAGAAATTTGCCACCAACCATACGAAAAGTACTTTATTTATATCTGAAAAGTTATTCATATATATATATATATATATATATATATATATATATATATATATATATATATATATATGTATGTATATATATACTCTATATGCTCTAAACTTCATTTTTTCTCCAACTTTTGAAATTTGGCTATAAAGTCTCAATGAGAAGGTCGTTATGTTTGATTATTCAAAGCTATTTTGCCTTTGAGGACTGGGATGGTCATGTCCTTCTCTATATGTGGACAGTATTCAGTGATCATCTTTTTAAATAAGGCCTCTACCTTTCTCTATCAGCTGCTTCGTAAGCTTCCATCATGAGTGTTCTGCCTCACTTGCTGGTAACCCATAAGACCCATTGGCTTTTGCATTCTGCATCATTGCTTTTCCTTTCTATTCCTCAGATAGATGATGTAAGCAAACAGACACTGAATTAGCTTGACGATTCTTCCTTCTACTTGATCAAGTCTACACTTGAATATCTTGAGACTTTTAAGAGGTGGCTATTGTGTTCTTTAGCTCTGGCACTTTTATTGGACTCTTTTTAATGTTTTATCTTTTTCCCTTCATTGATATGTTACTCTTGTATTATTATCCTGGTCTTGGTAGGCTATCTATGTTCTTTTGTAGTTTCATTGAGATAATTTAAGTTAATTCTTTGAATACTTTGTTAGGCATTTTTTACTCGTCATTTGATGTAGTCCACAATGGCCATGGATATACTCTCCAATCCAGGCTGGCCTCAAACTGGAGATCCTCCCACTTCAATCTCATAAGTGCTGTGGTTCCTGGTGTGCCAACACGCCTGGCCTTTGTACATCACCTCTTTATAATGAGTTACTATCATTTTGTTTCCCTTTGTCTCTGCCTCACTTCCCTGATAGTATCTCACCCCTGTAGTTTTACATGTGTTTCTGTTGATTTGAAGAACTGTCTTATTTTCCAGTTTTTATTGGTTGGTTTTGTTAGGATGGGGCTCTTCACCTGTCAGCCTACACAGACATTCTTGCTTTCTAAGGACTGGTCTGGAGCTAGGAAGATGGGCCAGTTGGTAAAGTGCTTGTTACATAAGGATGAGGAACTGAGTTCCATCCCTGATGACCATAAATGCCAAATGTGGCAATGTGTATCTATGACCCTTGTCCTGGAAGTGAGGAGATAGGGGTGGGGGTTACACCCAGCTAATATAGCCAAAGTTTTAAGACCTTTTTTCAAAATCTGTAATGGAAAGTGACAAAGGAAGATAGTTAACCTATGGCCTCTATATGTGCATTCATGGGTTCATGAAACTGTACATGCATGTGCACATGCATGTGAGCAGGATTGGATGCTCCACACCCCTCCCATAAGATAATTTTTAAAAGAGATGGGATCTGGACCCTGGTCTTGTGGGACTACTTTGGAGTCTGGAACTATCTGAGCTTCTGTGGTTCTTTTGTAGATGTAGACTTTTAGTTGCTAAGGATAAGTTTGGGTCCTCAGTCTATGGGGACCAAGTGTGGGGTCACAAAGATGTTTGGAGTCATCAGAAATGGACTTATATTGAAATAAGTTGGAAGTCTGAAGTCGTGGGTCTGTCCTAGATGAGGCTACTAGATGAGGTACCAACCTAAAGCCCAGGCCTGCAGTATAGGCGTGGCCTAAAGCTGGAGTACATAGAAATAGTGGCCTTACTTGAATACCCCACCACCACCCTCACAGCATTCTCCCAGGATGCACAGGTTTGGTGGGGATGGACAAGGATACTGCCCTTCATTTTCTCCTGAGTACATGTCTATTTCTGTGCCCCACTCAGATGATCCACTCCCTCATCTGGATCCCTTAGCTCTTATGAAGCTATTTTTTTTTGTGCATGAATTGTTTTTCAAATTAGTGTTTCTATGAGGGGACAAGCATTGGAAACTCCTTATTCTGCCATCTGGCTGATGGAACTGTTTTTAAATTTCATGGTGTTTGACATACAGAAGGATTTTATCTGAACACTGCCAAACCCATCAGTCTTTCTTCTATTATTTATTGCATTGCTTTGGGGCATAGACAGACCTTCTCCACCCAGAATCCCTACACAGATTTATTTATGCTTCTAGTTTTAAAGGCTTTATAGTTTACATTCTTCTCTGTAATCCACCTATAATCTAAGCATTGGCCTCTATATGAGTGTTTTGCTGACAGTTAATCAATATTTAGTGCCATGCTCATGAATATGCTCTTATTTTCTAGATGATTTCTCTAGTTGTCATATTTGTGCATAGAATTCTTGAATTTCTTCTCTTTAACAGATGTGTTTCTGGGCAGCCTACTCCCTGAACACATCTTCTGTTGATTCTTCTGCCCCAAACTCACAGTTTATAGCATTGTTACTCCTAGAATGTTTAAAAGCCATCAAAGCTGGCATTCCTCCCTTCTACTATGTTGCTTTTTGCAGTGTTCTTCCTCAAAAAAATAAAATAAAATAAAATAAATGAACAACACCAAAAACATTTTCAAATCACTTACAAGAAACCAAGTCACTTTCAAAAGTGTTCATCTCAAACCATTTAGCAGTATTCCCCTTCCTGTGTTTATTGATGCTGTTCTGTTCTGTCTTTTCTAATCCTACAATGATGCCCCAGCCTCTGCAGGCCCTGTCCCTGGTCTCTCAAATAGAGCGGGTTACTATCTGAGCTCTCCCACCTGCTTGCTGTGTGGCCTCAGACTCAATCTCTCCAAGTCTCTCGATTCATCTATAAAATGGAGTTCTAACAGTAGCT
This sequence comes from Mus musculus, assembly GCF_000001635.26. Lineage (NCBI taxonomy): Eukaryota > Metazoa > Chordata > Mammalia > Rodentia > Muridae > Mus > Mus musculus. The sequence goes on from NC_000075.6 coordinate 29,635,447, forward strand.
ATTGATGATGAGGTTCTAAAGATTAGATAGGAAAATTATGCTGAAAGCCTTTTGTGTTGAACTGAATAAGCAATCTTCATATGGAGACTTTTGGAATTCCATGATGTCTTCCGCATCACTAACTTTGCCTTTGTAAAGAGAAGGAATGAAGTGTATTACAGAAGGAGGGTCTGACACATCGGGGGACTCAAAGGCTGGATCGACCCCCGGTGAAGCCGAAATGGGGAACCTGGTGTCAGAGACTGAGTTCCTGAAGAAACTCTCCTAATATCTGGGCTGATGGAGAGAAAGGGCTAAGCTCTGTCTCGGGAAGAAGGTTAAGTATTCAAAGGAAGGCAGCTGGAAGCACGTTAGGAGAGCAAAGCTCTGCCCACAGACAGACAGCTTTATGGTTGCGTGTCGGGTGCACTAGGTTCTGCCTGCCATCCACCTTGTCCGTCTCAACCCTTTCCATGGGTTGCCTGGCCTCCTGTCTAAAAACAGCCCTGAATTTGTTTGAAACTTCATCTCCTTCAGCCCTAATGACACACCATTAAATTAAGAAATAAAAAGACACTTAACATTGACAGGCTGAAAGTGTATTTGCTGTAAGGAGGATGGAGGAGCAGGGAAATACACCTTTTTTTTATCAGAAATGTACTGAACCTGGGAATGGAGTTCAAATATACATAAGCCATAATTTATATCCTGACTGCATAGTTCTCTCTTAAAAAGATAAAAAGACAGCACCAAATGCCAGACCTCGAGCTGACAGAATACAATGCCTGTCCATGATTCTGAGTCCTGCAGTTCCAAGCCAGTAAGTCTGAGAGGTGCCATCCACAATGTCCAGATGCTGCACTGGCAACTAATTATTTTCTCCTTAGAAGTAGATAGAGGGAGATGAAATGCATTGCTTTATCCAACATTTTTTTAAAAATTACACACACACACACACAAAAAAAAAGAACCCGAGGGGGAGGGGTGGAGCTGGTGAGAGAACTCAGGTGGGAAAACGATGGAAGCATAAAGGCCTGACTCCAAGCCTGAAACTCATGTGAAAATGTCTGATGTGATGACATGAGCTTGTAGTACCAGCGCCAGGGAGCTGGAGACAGAAGGGGCTCACTGAGGCTCACTGACCAAGCAGCCTAGCTTATTTGGTCAGCCCCAGGCCAAAAAGAGAGCTTCTTTCAAACTAAAAATAAATAAACAAACACAACAACAATGTAGACAGTACCCAACAAATGATAACCAAGGTTGCTCTCTGGCCTCCTAAATATAAAAAACAAACAAACAAAAAAAAAAAAAACCAAAAAACAAAAAAACACCTCTTTGGTTGGGTCTGAAGAGAAGGCTTCGTGGCTAAGAGCACAGAGCACATTTGGTTCTTGCAGAGGTCTCAGGTACCAGGCCCAGCATCCATGGCAGGTGGCTCACAACTACCTGTAACTCTACCTTCAAAGTATCTGATGCCTCTGATCTGATCAGGTGTGTACATTCATGTGTGTGTGCATGCACATGTGTGTGTACACACACAGAGAGAAAGAGAATTTAAAATTATATAAAATTTACATAATTACTCATTTCTGTCTCATAACAGTCCTGTGAGTAAACACTGTTTGTTTTATCCATAAAGAAAACCAAACTCGGTGAGTTAACCAACTTGCCCAAGTCACAAATGTATCAATTAGCAAAAACGAGGGGAGGGGAGGGGAGGAGTTAGCCATCACATGATGTCACCTCTCTTAGGAAAGTTGGAGGGAAAAGTTTTAGTACTTGTGTGTTTGTACAGATGGGATATTGGCAGCATGAAGCATGACTTCTTGGATCCATGGTGGAGCACTGTGGTTGGAAGATCTTCATTAATTAGCAGACTGTGGAGCTGTGAATCTGAGTCGCTAGCTTCAGTGAGTAATCACTGCATTGCTCTGGGACACGCTGAGGTGAGAATCCTGGAAAGCATTACTGAGGATGCTATCAGCCGTGGCACATCCCTGAAGCATCTCTCGAAGGTTTCAATGAATTGATACATGCAAGGAGCTGAGAATGATGCCGGGGAGTAAGTGTGCTCTGGAAACCTCTGCCATTATTGTGACCTAGTAAACATCTAGGTCGGCGTGGAGCTAAGAAGATTATTATGACCCAGTAAACAAGTGGGTCAAATGGAGCTAAGAAAAGAGATCTTGACGAGCGTTAGAAATACAGAGTTGCCAAGTTACAAATAACTGAAGCCATCAGAGAGTGGGGTCTCTTAGAGAGTGATGTGGATTGAAAGAACAGAGTCCTAGCAAGTTGGCATCAGCAGAGATGCACACGTTGTTTGTGGGGTGTTAAATAATGTGTAAAACAAGAAAATTTCTAAAGTTTCAACAAAAGGAGAATTTTTTTCAATTTTTCACTTTTTTTTGTTTTGTTTTTGTTTTTTAGAATCAAACACTGGAAAGACAATACTTTGCATGGTAATTGGTATATACCATGGAAAAATCACTAAACACCTAAGGAAACTGGCCACATTTTTTTGTTTGACTATAATGAGCACCAGGGACAATTAAATATCTTCTCAATCAAGATTGAACCCAGGCTTCTGCATGGGGAAGAGATCTGGTTTCAAACCATGTTGGCTAGTTCTACCACACACTTCCGGTGCATATGCATGGGTAGATATGGCAGTGCAGGGAACTGAACCCAAGCTTCTTGCATGGTAGCCATGGTAGGCAAGTGTTCAACCTCCGAGTTACACCTCCAGCCCAGTCTTCATTCTGATACTTTGACCATGACCCAAGAGAGCTCCTCTTGTTCACTAGTGCTCTCTGTGGGCTTTCTGAAAAAGGCTTGCAAGCCTTCTTCTGTGCATGGTGCTCCTCCACAGTGCCCTCCTGTTGCCACTTCTGAACATAGTCCTGACCTCACCAACTTTAAATGCTGTGCTTTTATGTCTTCCCTGTTGGATTATAAGTTTACAGATGCATTAGTTCTACTGATGGCCTTTACATCTGGCATAGGGGGTAAACTATTTCTGTTTATCAAAGATTCAAGTTTTATTCCCAGAATGTCAGTCTTGTATTTCAGTCTTTATGACAGTCTTTCATCTTCTATTCCTGCATTGCCCACAGGGGCCCTGCGAGGATGTGGTAGTGAGCATCTTCCTTGATCGACATGGACGTTTGCTGATTTTACTATTAGTATTGCTGCTTTGACTTTTCCTAGTCCAGTGATTGAAGAGCAGCATATGAGCACTAAAACATAAAAAGCAACTCATAGTTGTAGTCCGTACACTGGAGAGGCTGAGGCAGAGAGATTAGTATTATATTGAAAGCCAGCCTAAGCCACACAATGAGTTCCAGGCCAGCCTAGAGTACAGAATGAGACTCTGACTCAAAACATTTGAACAAACAAGCAACAACAGCAAAAAGCACACACTGTGAGGGGATAGTCAGTAATATTTGACAGTCACACAACTGCAGACTTGTATCAGGGCTACCATAAGACAGAGCAGTGGGCCCAGAAGACTGTCTGTCTGACATGATGACCTCCTGTTCTTTCTAGCCTTATCTTGCAGTAGCAAGACTCCTATTCTGCCCTTTCTGACTTACCTACCTTGCCTTCCATGTCCAGTCATCCTCAAAAACAAACCTAAAGAGAAGCTTTGGACTTAAATGGCAACCCAGGGGCACAATCCTGAGTTTCCTTGTGCTTCATTGTTAACAATAATCCATACTGAAAACCAGCACAATTTGAAAGGACACTGCAGATACCACATAGTTAGCCCTCTCTACCTTAACAGATGGATTATTAAGCTCTTCAACCAAACAAGTCACATTAAGGGAGTGAGTTTACACCATAGAGGAACAATTCTTTTTAAACCTGTATTTGAAACACGCTCTTTGCTAGACAAAAATCAGACAGCTGCCTTTCTATGCTTTGCTGTTCAATGGCCACAGCTCCGTTTGATTTCTTCCCAGTACCAAGGTAGGTTAGAGAGTTCAGGAGCAGCTCGAAGATCTGAAAACATGGTCAAGGTGCCTTACGAAATGGACACCTTGGTCCTTTTTCTCCCAGGTTTCTTTCAGAAAATCAAATCTTAAACACAATGTCAGAAATCAGTAGAAGTTCAGAGAAGAAAGTCTCCTAACAAGGCAGCCTGGCAGTAGGCTAGGAGGAAGAATATTGGTGCTACTTCTGACTTTGATGTGAACTGGCTAAGTGAGAATTATTTTTTCTCTACCAAGCTAACTTTTCTAGGAAAGTTATTCACTGCATCCTTAGTATATATTAATATTTAATATCTCTGTATGCACGCTTGTGTGTATCTCCAACAAAAATGCCTGTTCTTTAAAGGAAATTAGAATGACATCATCTGTAAAATGGGAATAATTAGAGCATCTGCCCCACCATGCTGGGATGAGAGTTAAATGAAGCAGCTCATGAGAGAATGGGAAGTGGGTACAGGGAAGCTTGCACACAGCACAAAGGCTCAGCCAATGCTAACTGTGTTGGAGATGTCGTTAGTGATGATAATGATTGGAAGATAACAAGGGAATTCTCCAAAGACCAACACAGAGAGGGTCCTTGAGAACAGAGGAAGGCAAGTTCATCTTCTGTGGGTATACTCTGGGGACACAGGTTCTCACCGTGATTGCAGAGGTTGGAAGAGCTGAGACAAATAGCGGGATGGGATTTGTCCATGAGGTTGGCACTCCTGATAGCCTTTAGAAGTTGAGTTTGATTTTTGTCGTGGCCTGGATTCTGGATGTAGTGGGGTCCTAAGGGAAACTGTAATTGCTTGCTTGGTTGCAGGAGGATTTGGGACTCAAGGTGCTATACACATTCATAGGCGTTTATAATTCATACATTTTAGCAGCCCCAGAGAGGCAAACAGATCTGTCTGAAAGCTCATGTTCTCCCTGAAGCCACACAGGAGTTCCAGTTTCCATGTCTTCCTTATATAGAGGGTTCCTCGTCTAAATGGTCACCCAACCCATGTCACAGCAGAACACAGGCAAGAGGAAAAACAATGGCTGTCCCTATGGGTGCCAAGTGATCGAATGTCCAATCAGAGACTGGATTGGGCACTTTTCATCACTGTGACCAAGTGACAGGAGAAGCAGCTTAAAAGTAGAAAATATTTATTTTGCCTCACAAATTTAACTGTGGGTTTCTGGGATATCATGAGACATGATGGTCAAGAAGTAGACACCAAAACAGAGAGAAGTCTGGAATAAGTGGTACCCAGGGTTCACTCTCACTCACTACCCTCAGCAAAACCCTGCCTTCTAAATATTCTAGTTTTCATTTTCTGGAGACAAGGTCTCATTCTGTTGCTAAGCTGCTCTGGAGGTCACTGTGGGGCCAAGTCTATCTCACTCTTGTTCCACCCCTAAAGTTTCCAGGACTCCCCCAAAACTCTACTAGTTGATGGCCAAGATTTGAATACCTGTAACTTTTATGGAGTGCTTCTTATCCAAACTGTAACTAAAACTATGGGGAAAATATTACCTTGAAATATTCAAAGAGCAAGAATCAAACACATCCTACATCAAAAGACATTAAAAGAAAGTGGAGTCTTCCAACTCCAAACCTTGGGAACTGAACAATAGCATCATAAAAGTGGAAGAAGCTTAATAAACAGGCAAGCATTATCAAGGAAGAACAAGTTAGAGACAGAAGGTAGGTATGGGGAAGGAACCGAGAACCACTGACAGAAGAAATAACTTTTAAGAGAGAGAAAACCCAACACAAGCCCACTGGGTTCTTTCCAAAGGGAGTTGAGTAATCATATTCAATGAGATGAAGAATAAATAATGACTTTCAGAAATAAGCATGAAAATCTTAGTAACAGCCAATATGCAAAAACCATCTAGAGTGGCATTTGGATGCAGCCATAGTAACCCAGCATCAGCCACACACCCGTGGTGAGAGGCCTGAAGAAGCAATGTCTGCCTGGTTCTGGGCTGATTGGCTATATTTTCTAGCTTATTCTAAACTTTCAAAGCTGTTGATCTCTGTATCTATCATGTCTGCTGCCATCTTCCCTGAGAGCTTCTCTCCACAGTGAAATCTGAGGAATTAGCCAGGCCAGCATGGGGCCTGACAGCTTCACACACGTTCACCTGCCCTAGCTCAGCTCCTCTAAGAGCTGCCCCTCCCGGCCGTGCGCTCCACATCCTCAAGGCTATTCCACTAAGGTTTTCAGCTTCTTGTCTTCAGTGCCAGGGGCAAGGTGACATTCCTTGAGATTTATTATTATTGTTTTCCATAACCTGAGGAATGTCAGCCCTCTAAAAGCCTCTGTGCCGTGTTGATTTTCTAAGTTAACTCTGACTTAGCATAGATTTATTGGCCAAGTTGGTGATTTACCGTGTGTGTGCTCGTGTCAGCGTACCTGTTTGCCACACGAAGGTGAAGCAAGAGGAAAGAAAATACACTATTTACTTGGCTCTAACGTGTGCCACCATGGGAGCTAATTGCTATCATTGGTACCAATCCTTTCCATTCTCAAAGCTGTCAGGTAAGGAGAAGATATCATTTATCACACGGGAGAACAAGGCTCCAAGAAGCTGAGTGGAGGGCAAGGGTCAAATTGGCTGGGGTCTAATTCTATAGGAAAAAAGAGAAACCAATGTATACAGATGACTGAAAGCATCCACATTCATATGCCAAACAGAAGCACAATGTTACACTGGGATCCAAGCATGTGGAGTGAATGGAAGTCTGGTATTAATTTAGCATGCTTGCTTCCTTAGAGAGCAGCCTGGAACCCTGTTGGTACAGTGTTATCTTCCAGGCAATGATAATTTAGGAAGCTAGGAGACCTCCATTCAAAATAACTGAGTTTGCACCCTGTTTTCCCCAGTTGCTCCGGGCTTCCATTCCTCTCTCCTGAGTGGATGAAACTCCAGTGTGTCATTCTCATTTGCCTGAAGCGAGCAGGGGCCGGAGACATTGTCACAACAGTTCTTATAGCTCAAGCTATTTGTCTGTCCCTCTGAGGCCAATGGTTTCTTTTTGTCCCAAATAGTCACTGTCCCCAGGGAAGCTGCCATCGCCTTGGCTCTGGAATATCACAGACTTTATTGTATCAACAAGATTTTTCTGTTGGAAAAACTAGTCTCTTATCGGATCAATTTGAGGTTGATGTCTCTGGGACACAATTCAGCGTTTCTCATGAACTTCAACCCTCCTGTTGCACTGAGCACATATATCATGGCTCCCACTGACCTCAGGGCAGGAGTGGGGCAGTAAGGTCCTGGGAAGCAGCTTTGCAGCTGTGAGGAGGGAGGGAGCCAACCTGTCTGAAAGGGCTTCCTCATTTGCAATTGGGATAACAGTCAAACTTGTGAGGGCATCTGAAGGGTCAAGAGGTCCACACCCATGCAAACACCTCAGTTACCACCAGCGCTTTTGTGTTCTACATCTGACCTGGGGTTTGTGCTGGCCTCTGTGGTTCTATAAATAAGTACAAGCCTGGCTTCCCATACACACTCAATATTCCCAGATTTGCTGCCCGTGGGATGAACGCCCCACTTTAAAGTACAAGGGAGATGGAGACGGTTTGGTGAGCAATAGTCAAAAGATCTCTTGCTCATGCACCAATGCCAACTCAGTCATCATGTGGCAAGGCACCTAACTCCTGTGAACTGCATTTCCATGGTGCTGCCTACGGTGAGATGGTAGACTGGGCACACATGTGCACAAAAGGTTTCTTATAAAGCCATATTTCACAAAGTCTTACTGAGCTGTCTCTTCGATCTCCAGCACTTCCTCACAAGGCAACTACAATAACATAGCCACTAAACCACACATGAGTGGCCAGCCTAGATAAAACTTCTTATGGAAGCCCAGCACAGATCTTGCTATAGAGAGTTTTATTGGTGGCATGTGAGGGATACCACTAAAATCCTTGGACTAACTATGGCTGAGAACAGTTTTTAGGGGGCGTCAGATTAAGAGCCTGCATTTTTTTAAATCAGCCGTTCTGCCTTCCACTTGTCTGGTGGAACTGATCTCAGCTCTTCTCTTACTGCCCTCTGGTGGCGACCGCTTGCAATTTCATGACTGCGCCAGGCTGGCTCTAGTCTGGGTGTTCCCCCGCCCCCGCCCCCTTGCTCTCAGCACTAAGCAAGTTTATCGTCAGGTATAACCTTCCCCCTGGATTCATGAGCTCAGAGTATGTGACTTCATGTGGCCACAGTTTGAAAGTATATCAAAAATTATATCAACACGGAACATGTGTATTTCCCCACGTCGTTATTCTGTAAACAAAATAGCTTAAGTACATAACGATTATTTTGCGCTGCGTATTTTAAGTAAAACAGGGCTGATTTAGAGCAGTGTTTTTCAACCCTCCTGATGCTGTGACCCTTTACTACACTTCTACATGTTCTGTTGACTCCCAATCATGGAATTATTTTTGTTGCTACTCCATAACTGTAATTTTGATACGATTATGAATTGTAATGTAAATCTCTGATACACAAGACATCTGATATGCCACTCCTGGGAAAAGGTCATGAACCACTGATTTAAATTATATGCACGGATACTTATTCAGATATGAAACTTGAGCATCCGAGGACGTTGGTATCTGTAGGGAGCTGGGCCTGGGAGCTAATTGCCCGCAAACCAAGAAAAATAAAATTTGTCTTTCTCTTCCTCCCCTAAGGCTCTGGACCTCTCTATTGTCAACTGGCCTTGTTTCTCTATGCACGTCCCATCCAGCCCTGAGCTATCGTCTCAGCGGAGTTGATCCTATCATTCTTGCTTAAAACCCTTTAATGATTTTCACTGTCCTCCAGGGAATCTCTGGGTCCTTGGCACAAAATAAAATATGATCGTCTGTGAAGTCTCCTCTGACCACATCCTTCACTCTGAGCCCTGCCTGTGTCCTTGGGTGGATTGGCCAGGCTGCTTTCGATCCTGTAGCCTTCCTGAGGCCCCCCAGCTCTCCGGAGGTCTCTGGGCTCTGCAGTTCTCCTAGGCTTCCTCCCACTGTCTTGCTATGTGTATTCAATGAGTTCCCGGCTTCTCCCCACCGAAGGCTCTTTCCTCATAGAAGCGTACAACCCAGCTCACGTCATTTTTTTCATTGAGGACCTTGTGCGACAACTCCCTCTCCTAGTCCATTTTCAGCACAGGCCTAAGGCCCCGGCTTTCTACTCTGCAGCGGGCTTCCCCACCAGACCATGTGCTCCCTGACCCAGAAATCGCACTTCATTTGCGGTTTGCAAATCTCTCAGTTCTAAGACAAGGTGCTGTGCTAAAATAGAGAACCAACTCAATAAATGTTGTATGAGAATCCTAGGTAGCCAAGACCTTGAAAAATGGCAGCTGCTCCAAGGGGGAAAGGTAATCGCGATCGCTTTTATTTGCTCAATGATAACAGTGACTCCCGTGAGCGATCATAATAGATTTATTATAAGCAAGCCACCAGAAAGATATTTTTATTCTCTCTTTCGATGAGCCGGCTGCTGCATTATTCACTGAAATGCAATACTATCTCATTTAATCATTACACGAGTCCCAGGAGCTGAGATGAGGGCAGGCGGTGGATCTACTCTCAGTATGAGAAACCGGAAGTTGGGCGGTGACCAATGACCAAGCACCTGAGGATAATATGAATGCCAGAGAGTGAGCCCAGTGTCTACAGCTGCTCTCACAGCAACACAGGTCTGCTATCTTTCATTAATACTCTCCCACCTCTTCCTAAGAGAGGCGCGTCCCTGGAGACGAAGCCAAACACAGAAATGTGCTCTACCTGCAGAGCCGAGCTGTAAAAGCAATCATCCTAGCTTCTCCCGTCTTGCCTTCGGTCCCTAATCAGTTATGGGAGAAATGACAATTCAGAGAGGAGAGGAGACACCCAAGAGGGGCTGCAGCTCACTGGAGGGACCCAAAGGCTTTGTTCCCACAGCTGCGATGTCCAGCTGGCAACACGGGAGCGTAGACATGTAAGATTTGGGTGGGTGACACGGAGACAAAGGGAAAGCGGCACGTCGAGTGAATTAGTGAAGGTGAAATAAACGGTGTTCAGCAACAGATGGGGCTGGGGCTGGGTAATTTTCTTCTGTCACCTCCCCTCAGGTAATAGATAATCCTGCAGCTGCCAGGGCTCCGGGGAAGACAGGCGCACAGCCCCAGTATCCTTCCTGTTGGGAGCCATGCCCCTCATCCCTTAACCTGTCTCCATGATAAAAATCTTAAGAGAGCAAACTTTTTGCAAGACGTATAGTGGCGATTTAACTCAGTCCCGGCTAAGGTTGCTATCTGTCAGGCTGTCGGGGTGACAGGCAGATTTGTAAATGCTCTGGCTCCAGTGTCAGGTTGAAGGTGACATTTTTCAGCAGGAGAAATTTTTTTCTCTCCATCTCTCATTGAGACAGCACAACTGAGAACACAGAAAGTGATCCTCTGAATATCCCCGTGCCCCTCAGCCTTGCTGACCCAGGCTGTGGACCTCTGAGCTCCCTGATTCCTGTTCAGTTCCTCCTATCTACCTCTGACACCCCTGAAAGGCCAGGCTCAAGGGAACTCCCCGAGAAAGGTCAAATACCCAGGCCCGCCTCCCCACTCCATCTCTCTCTCAGGTCTGCCCATGATGACTTATAATGATTTGTCTTGGCTGGCGGTGGCTCTGACAGTCCCATTATAAATACTCACACAGATTCATTAGCGACAGTACAAAACCCAGAATCCCAACTAAATTCAGCTAATGCCCTGGCATGCTATTTCTTGGCCGAAACATCTCATACTGGCCCTGGATGCTCAGAGCCATTGCCCTTGATCTCTTCCTGAAATCCTTAATCCACTCCCAGCATGCCGTATTAACCCTTTCATTCCCCCATCCTCGCTCAGTTCTGAAGGATCTTATGGAGGGACAGTGATTTGGCTTACTGATTTTCAGCCCAGTTCTCTACACTTATTTTTCAATCCTTGGGAAGGTACTCTGTGCCCTGATGCTAAGCAGGAGGCAAACTTTCTTTTCCTGTTTTTCTTCTCTGTTTCGGTCTCTGTGTCTCTGTCTCTGTCTGTCTCTGTCTCTCTGATTCTGTCTCTCTGTCTCTCTCTGTCTCTGTCTCTCTGTCTCTGTCTCTGTCTCTGTCTCTCTCTGTGTGTGTGTGTGTGTGTGTGTGTTTCTTTAATGGGCCATAACATTATTCTGAGGGCTATAAGGAGTCAACTTTTACTGTGAAGCTCTGAGAAAAAAGGGTTCAAAGGAAATCCTGGGGGTAGGTTAGGGGTCCAGAATGGAGGCCAGAGGACAGTGAGGTGCCCTGTAGGGGTTGCTTTTCTAATCCTGTCTAGGACACTCTTTACCTCCATACAATCTCTGTGACAGCAGCCATGTGCCCATGGGGCTGCCTGGGTGGCTCCAGCCCCCTGACTTGACATTTTATGGTCTTCAATTTTTTATACAAAGAGCTACTGCTATCCTTGCTTTATTCCTATTTGTTTCCCGAGTACTGAGAGATAGATAGCATTGGCGGCTTCCCTAAGACATAACTCGGTGGTGAGGTCGGCCTACCCTGCAGCAGGGGCTGTGCAAGGGGGTGGGAGGTGTAGGGTAGGGTTCCGACAGCTCCCTGAATAAGCTTGATCTTGTCAAGCTGAAAATGAGCTCAGGGTGGCCACTGAATCACAGAGAAACGCTGAGAGGCCTCTTGGGACACCATGCCTATACCCCGTACCCAACGGAAGCAGCTGTGTCAGGAACCATCTTCTGGACCCTGGACCCCTGCCTTTCTTCCACACTTGTTGAAAACCCCTGTATCTGATTTATCCCATGGCAGTGTGCGCTTGTGCATGTGTGCGTGTACGTGTGTGAGACTGTGTGTACATGTGTGTGTGTGCACATATGTGACTGTAGGTATGTGCATATGGGTGGATGACTGTGTGTATATCTGTGTGTCTGTTTATGCATGTATGTGTATGAGACGGTGTGTATATGTGTGTGTGCACATGCACTTGTGTGTGTGTGTGTGTGTGTGTGTGTGTGTGTGTGTGTGTGTGTGTGACTATGGGTTCCTGCATATGGGCATGTGCGTGTATGTGTGCATGTGTGTGCCTGTGTGCCTTTCTGTGCTGGCTTATACTGGAAGAGGCCAGCTGCTGCAGTCACACTGGGAGGCTCCCATGCTGACAATACTTCCTGAACTTTATGAGTTCATGCTGTGTCATGCATTCTTCAGAGTGTCATCTGAAACTCTGGCTCAGGCCATTACCTCCCCTCTCCTCTGCCTCAGCTGGGGATACTGAGACACAACCCCCCCTGTTTTGGGTCCCTGTTCTCAGACCATCTGGTGTTGTAGTGTTGCTCTCCTAGGACTCTGAGTGGAGAGCAGACTGTTTTGCTCCCAGGATATTTGGAGCAAGGCTTCCCTTAGCACACAGCCTGGCCTCTTCTGGAACCACACTGTCTCCTCACCCTCGGGGGCCTCTAGTCCGAATATGCCATGTTTCTCACGGCCTGTTGAGTAGAGCATTTTTTCCTTTTCCCCCACAAGACAGTGTCTGGTTGCATGGTTTTTACTTCTGTATTTCTGGATACAGGCGTCCCCGAGGGCCACCCTAGCGGAAATGCATGCAAGGGGTTATGCAGACCAGCTGTGGGTCAGACTTCCTCTACCAGGTGGATGGCAACTGATCTTTGTCTGGCAGCTCCTCCGGGGTTGCTGTGTGTCATTCTGATCTTTTCAGGGACACACTTCTCTGCATCCCTCTGAAAAGACGCTACCCTGGACTTCTAGAACTTGCAGAATTTTCTTTATAGCTCAGATGGTGTGTGTGTGTTTGTGTTAACTCCACCAGGGAGCCTCTCTTTCCAACTTCTCTAACCACCCAGAATCAAGGCCTCTTTGGGGAGCTCTGGGTGCTCCTCTGTCAAGTTCTACAAACACAAAGGCCCTGGAATACACTCAGAGAAAAGACATATGATGGCCCCACTTTCTGAACACGCCCTCTCATTGTAAAACAGCATCAGCAGAGTCTAACTCACAGGACTCACAGGTGGATATCGCCTCTGCCGGCATTGACTACAAACAGCGTAGTGCCAGAGTGCAGGATCGTTGTATGCAAAGCAGAGTGACAAATGTATAAATGGAAATGAAAATCTATCTGTCCTGGGAAATAGACATGTGACCAAAAGATGATATTTTTCTACTAAATCTGAAAAATCTCTTTTATTACAAAGTTTCTCTGGAGAGCTGGCAGATGGTAAGTGTGGGAAGGGGTAACCTAGGGCAGAGTGCCAGCTACCATGAGAAAGGTGGTGTAGCCTTGACTCAGGCACTTAGTCTTCCCACATGCCTGGGCTGGGGGAAGGGATGGTGGGACAAATGTGTGGGGCACAGAAAACCCCGAGTTCGTGTCACCCTTGTTGACCTTAAATTGTCTGCCTTGGCTTCTCATATGTCATCATTGACCACTAAGAAGCAGTAGAGTGGATTTCCTTTATCTCTCTAGGCACTGGGAACACAATGGGACCTGATCCTGTGCCAAGGTACCATCCATCTTCTGGGCCATATTGGAGCAGTCTAGTGGGTTCTGACATTGCACCCAGCCAAGAGAAGTGGTTACAGCTTATCCATGCAGCCCTGATCTGTTGAAGGATGTCTAGGAACAAACCAACTTCTCTGTCTATGCCTCAGTTTCCACATCAGCAAAATGGAGCAAGAATGTCATCTACTTAGAAGACCGATGAGGGGGCCGTGAAAGACAGAGTCAGGTTCATAGCACATGAGCCTGCACGGACCAGGCTGTCAGTAGCCCAGAGCTATTTTTAGTTTCACTCTGTTAGATTTTGTGATCTGAAGGAAAGCCAGAGCATAAGGTGCTGGCAAGTCTAATGACTTTTCTATTTCTCCCACGTTGCCCCTCTCTCATTCTCACCTCTGTGGCAGGCAGAACATCACTGTAATAAGATGATGGGGAGAAGCCTGGAAGTAGATGCCCATGGTGCCTCTAGAAACAGAGATGTTTTCCAAATGGGGTGCTTCATCATGGAGGCAGAGCCGTGAAGGAGCCTTAGCTTGTGGCTTAGCAAAAGAGAAGAAAACTAAGGCAAGGCCCAAATGCCCCTGGCCTGAGGCATTAGCCAACCAATCCCTCTGGAGGCCTGCTCCTCCTGGTGGCTGTCACCTCAAGTGTGTTCAGATCTGTCAGGGAACGTGTGCCTTCAGGGGGATGAAGGGCAAAAGCAACATTTGCAGGGAAATTGAATTCTACGAGATAAATCTTAGAAGTCTCTCCCAAGAGCTGAGCTGGTCTTTGAATTAAAAACCACGAGACTTAGGCTAACAGAATAACTGTCCCGTGCTAGAATTAGAAAGGCTACAAATTCTGGGTCCACCATTTCCCAACGCCCTGTGCCTTCTCTGGGATCCTTAACCATCCAAGACTTTAGAGATGGCTGTGTTTCTCAGGGCTCAAACTACACAGGGCCAGTGCAAAGTCCCCAGCCGCCTGTGTCTGCACCTGGTAATGGAGGCCACTCATTTCCTACCTTTCACTATGACCTAGATCCATATGAGAAAGGAAAGCTCACTTCTCAAATGCAGCATAAATAGTTCAGGGTAGAACAGCCTCACTGGTATGCCCTCCCTTCCTCTGCTGGGGACTTGGTTCAGCAAACATCTAATTCATCGGCCAGGGTTTGTTTTTAAGCAAAGACAAGGCTGGTGTAAAACGAAAACTAACTAAATTCATTTTAAAACTCAAATAGTGAACCAACTAAAAGTGTATGTTGCAGAACAGGACAGTGGTTTAGATGTCCCAAGAAAATCTTTGCTCAGTCCTTTAGATCCGAGTACTGCCCCTTGACACTGGCGGCCATGTTTCAATTCAGAATGCAGCCATTTGGTCTGACAGGGAGACAAACAACTTGGATCTCCAAACCCAGGGAGAAGCTGATATCCCCCTACAAGTATCACCTGCACCCACCCACATTTCTTTCACAGCATGAACTGAGCCCTCCTGAAAACTATGGGAAAACTCCAGAAAGACAAGGAGCATGGAACTCCTACACAGCCCTGCAGCATAGCCCCAGAGAAACCGGTGGAAGAGAGGTGCTAGGACCACCGGTGTTGCCTTCGCCAATTTAGAGCTCAACTCTCAGACTTCTCCAACAGAGAAAACGACACATCTGATGGGATCTGAAAGCATTGATCTAGGACTTTTAAGAAGAATCACCTACATGCTGGTTTCTGACTTAGTGATCTGAGCTGCGCCCCTCTGTCCAACTCTGCTTTGCAAATCATTTTACAAATGTAGCCCGGGTACCAAGAGGAAAAGGGAAGCTGCTTTCCCTGATTGCCTGCCTGTCTGCCTGCCTGTCTGTCTGAGAACCCTCATTTTCATTTTAAGGAGTTGGGCTTTCATCCTAGGCAGTGTCTTCCCTACAGGGGGGTAAGGGTGCCCTCTAGTGACAAATCTGAGGATCTGCAGGCAAGGTTGGAGGCCTGCATCTGCAGACTCCCTTATCCAGATGTGAGACCGCCTGGCAGTATGCATCGCACCCCTCTGGGGTTTATTAGCCTGCTGTAATGTCAGTGCAATAATAACCCCGGGGAGGCCATTACACCACTATTTCCATCCAGAGGAGGGCTATTCCATCAAGTACTCCAGAGGCCTGCTTAGTAAATGAGTTTTCTTTTAAAGATATGTTCACTTGATTGCTTTGCTAGAGTGCATTTGGCACCACATGGAAATCTGTAGGGGAATGGAGGACGTGCAGGGACCTGAGGACCACCCATGAATCAGCGGCAAAGGAAAGGGCAAGATATCACAGCCTGAAGGCCATGTCTTCCCTGTGGCCTTTGGTCCCTCTCTTCCAGTGGCCCCGACCTTTAATAAAGTTCCTTACCTATTCATCTTTGAGTTCTCACCCACAGCCATGCAGCCCCAAGACTCATCCCAGTGCTGGTTAGCATTTACTCATTCAAGTCAGGCTCTGTGCAGGATGCTGCCACACCCAGGAAGCAGAGAGGCACAGAGGGACATTTCGATTACAGAGAATGTGTAACAAAGGCCAGTCGCTGTCTGGGTGCTGGTCCTGAGAGCAAGCATCTTTTCAGTCCAGACGCTGAAAGTTAACAATCACAGCAGGATGCAAACCTTAGGCTCTGTGTAACCCTCATAAGGTCACTAAGGGGATGGAGCTGGCCTTTGTCCCCTTCCCAGAAACCCAAGTTGAAAGAGGGCAAGGTGCTATATTAAAACGCTTGGAATAAATAAGAAGGGGGCCTGAGGAAGGCAGAACACACACACCCCTACACACACTATCTGTATATGTATTCCTAGTGGATCAACAATGCACCAAGATTAGCATCTGACCACAGGCATACCCTTATTCACATGGCGTCATGTTTCACCCAGTTACAATTTTCACTCCTCTTGAAATTTTGACCTAAGAAAATTATTGTTTAAAGCAATGCCAGAGGTAATGCCTGTCCCAATAGATGCCCACAGAAGGAACACACCCTCCTCAGGCCGAGTCCGTACTGGCCAAGCATCTGGTTGTCCTCTCGAGCTATAAAATGCCTTCTGGCCCTGGCTCCACCTCCGACACCCTCTGACCCAACCACCACTCAGCCTGCTGGTTTCTGCATCCTACCGTCCTACAGGGGCAGGTGTACCTGGGCTGTAATTGTCTCTAATTAGCTTCTCTGGCACTTGGAACCTTCCCCAACCTCCAACACACAGCTAAGTGGTTCTCCAAAGAGGATAGAAATGATTCCATACCTTTGAAAACATCAAAGGAGTTCTTTTTTAAAATTGACCCCATTTTCATTCACAGCTCCAGGCCAGCCTTGAGGTTGTACCCAAGTGGGGTTGGGTTCTTGTATGTGTACAAAGGGGACAAAGAATTCCTGATAAGACACAAGCAAGGCCTGGGGCGTCTCTGTGGCCCAAAGTTCCCATCCACTACTGGCTAAGAAGCATCTTACTTGGCCCTTTCCCTGGCTATGATAAACTATTGGGAGCCAGACACAGACAGACGTGCTGATCCAGAGTCACAACAGATGGCCACAAAGCAGACCTGTTACTCCTGATGCTGTGACTAGATTAAAAATGCTTGCATTGAGGGTTTTCTCTGTGCCAATCCTCTATATTCTAGATGAAATTAACTCTGTCTGGAACTTATGTATGTGTTGAGTGGGATTACACTAAACAGATAAAAACAAGTAAATGTATAATGTGCTAGGTACTGTATATGCCAAGGAAAAGACAGTAAATCAAGGAGAGAGATGGGACATCATGTAGTTTCCTCTACACGTGGAGAGTGGAAGACATTTCTGATAAGGGACAATTGGTGATAAGCCTGTGAGCTACAAGGAAGAAATTATCTTGCTGTTAGGACATGGAACATCACAAGGAGACCAGCAAGTGTAAAGGCGTTTGTGGGTGTGAGCATGATACCAAAGAGGTGCATGACCAGGGGAGCGCAAGAGCAGAGCCCAGAGACTGGTGACTAGCAAGAGAAACAGCACAGCAATTGTCTAGCTCTGGCAGCTACAGGTGGTGTCAGCTGACTAACCCAACAATATTCTCAGCAGTCACACCCATCCTGGTGCTGTTGGCTGAGCTGTCCTTGTTGCACCATGAATACTCTCAGGACCCGCGTGTGAAGGTCTGAGTCTGGCCTGCCAATGGCTGCTGATCCCATATCACAGGCGTGTTTGTTCCGGGAGCCAGATGCAGGGCTCAGAACTGAATCGCTGGGGAGTGTATATTCAGAGCTAAAAATCTGTGTGCCAGAAGGAAGCTGGGGGGGAGGGGTGTACACCGCAATTACAGCCAGCCCTCCTCTCCCTTTCCTATGGTTCTTGGAACTCCTTGGGAGCTATGACCAGGTTCTGGAGGCATCAAAAGTACAATGTTGCCAGCACCGTGGCGGTGGCGGCTGCTGAGAAAGGGCTTTGCAGCCAGGGGTGGGGAGAACAGGGATGGCATTGGCTCTGTTGCCTGCAGAAGCCACCTTGCTGTGTCCAGGGTCAAGCTTTATAATCTCTGGGATGTCATTTGTCACTCAGCCAGAAAGATCCTCCCAGGATTGCTCCGGTCAGCCGTGTGCACGCACATTTGCTATTGTGGCACTGGCGGCTAAGCTTCTCTCTGTGTGCTGTGTTCCACCGGCCATGTATCTGACCTCCCGGAATGCTTCCCAACATATTAGGAGATAAAGATCTCAATATTACTAGTGGAGGAAGCGAAATTGAATGAGGCTAACCCTAATCATCTCCCACATGGCCAGGCCAGCGAGTGATGGAGTTTTAAGAACCCAGCTCCGGGAAACGTGAAAAAAGAGAATTTGGTCCCATCACTAGAGCCTCTTGCTGCTGCCTTCCATCCTTCAGCGCCTGCGCTAAACTCCATCCCTCACCCTCTTACCCCACCCACCCCACCGTCACCTCTGCCAGCCAACTTTCTTCTCACCACCACCACCATGGCAGTAGGAGGAGCAGGGGAGGGCACATTTACGGAACTCAGTCTGCAACGGAGATCCCAGCCATTCTCCCAGGGGATCTTTGTCACTAACATCCAGCTGCCTGCTCTCTGCTAAAACTGTGTGATTTCTGAAAATGGGAGCACCGATGCTGGCTCCGGGTCAGGCCACCTGCAGAGGAGCCATCCACACCCTCTCCATAGCAATAACGACAGGATTTGTGGCTTCATGTTCCAAGCATCCCCAGGGCAGTTTGCCATGAACGTTTTGACAGGATGAACCCCAGACACACCTGGAGTCTATTTCTGCAACTATAAACCCATCACTCCGTACAAAACTCAAGGCCACCAGCCCAGTGTGTGCGTCTCCACGGTACCTCCAGTGTACACTCAGTGGGGACCTATCTCATCTGTATTTTTCTGGGACCCATTTTTTTTTTTTACATCCTCTATGTCTCCTGGATGGGAGACTTGTGTGCTCATCTTGGAGGATAGGTCACTTTCCATCATCCTTTTGCTCTAAGCGTGGGTTCCCTGCTGTGGGCTCCCCACTGAAGTAGCTTGTGTGATGAACACATTCTGGGTTTCTTTCTTGCCTCAATTTATGGAACAAAGAAGGTGGGGAGCTACTCCTGTCCAAAGAGTGGTGATCCACTCACAGACACTTTGCGAGCATTCTTTTGCTTAGGAATAGCACAAACAGACTCTAGGCTAGCTTTGCAGTTGGGAAAGGAAGCTGTGATCTCAGAGGACAGGTATAGGTGAAATAAAACAACAATAACAGCAACAACAACAACCACACACACACACACACACACACACCTTACAATGAAGATAGGATGGAATTTGCACTATTAGAATTCTAGAACATCCCATAGGTACGTTTTCTTGTTTGTGGGCACAGAGCACAGCTCCTGTGACCCAGTTGATGCTGGGTTTATCTTTCAGTTAGTTGAAAGAAGGGACCCCAGACCAAAGGCTAAAGAGCTGGAAGGGAGCCTTCTGAAAGACAGGCTTCAGATCTGGCTGGCAGAGATTAAATGAATTTAAGTATCTTTCACTTGCAGACACTAAGCAAACTGGAGCAGGGTATTCTCAACGTGGGCTTAAAAGGACACTATCATCTGTGGCATCAAAAGGAAGACAGTTCTTGCCTGGGCGGCTATTTTTGTGTTAAAGGACTTGCAGAGTCCTTTGTCTCCACTAGAGGGCGCACTTCTGTGCCGTAGGTGCAGAAGCAGGGAGGATGGAGGGAGCCCTTCTACCAGCTAGGGCTTAGTAACAGAGAGGTCGCAGAAAGAAGGGCTATGCCGAAGAGGAGACTCCCATTTTGGTGCATTGTAGTTTACAGAATGCCCTAAGAGGCCTGAAATGACAGTGGCTATTTTACTTAAGAAAGTCTAGGAATGGTTGCTACAACAGCCATGGGGGAGAGAGGTGCAAACAGAGGCTGCGCAGACTGTTCCATACAGATAACAACAGTCGAGGGTAGCAGTAGTGATCAGCACACTGCCCAGCCACGGGAGGCTTGACCTCATGCCTCTGTGCTGGGGAGAGAGGGCTCCGTTGATCCATCCACTGGAATCCAGTGTGGGTCAGAAGTATCTGTACGATTGTAGCTTTTGTGTCTATACCTGGAGCCTTTTAGAACTCTAATCTGGAATGCAGCAGAGTGAACTCGGCCTATTTGTATACGTTTATTTTGATTCTACAGCCAGAGTAGCCAGGACAAGAAAGAAGACACAGATAGACAGAAACATACAGCAAAAAACATCTACCTAAAGAGACAAATATAGTATATATATATTTACACACACACACATATATATCACATAGACAGAAAGACAGACCCCTGGGGGGGGGGGGAGGGGCAGCTGGTGCTGGTCGGGGAAGCATGTGAATCTAAACAAAAGTCCGCAGAGTCCCTGTCCTTAGGGACTCCTATTTTTCTTCAACAACCCAAATCTGGTAGCTTTCCAATTCATTTCAGTGAAATCCTCAAAGTCAATTTTACGAGCAGCCCACTGCCACCGCCACGGGAGAGGGAGGCGAGGGGACGCTGCAGCAGACAGGGATGTAAATAGCAGAGAGGGATGGGGGGATCAGGGCCCCCAGGGCTGTCTCAGCCTGGGTTCACGGCTCACCCAGAGAGCTTCATCCTCCCCTGTCCAGGAGGGATTTACGGATGCTCGATAAAATCTGCCGCCGCCGAATCTTGCTATAAAATATAGGCCTTTCTCAAGCCGCTTTGCCCAGAGAATCCTAATCCATGGAGTCACCTTCCCATGACTTTGTTAAAAAGAGAGATAGTTGGCCAAAACCTGACACTATACCTCTCCCAATTCAACACCCGCATTTCTTTTATTATTTTTTTTCCTCCTAAAACTCCATTTGTGTTTCTCCCACACAAGCTTGCCCCAAGAAGATTAGAGGCACCACCCTGAAAGTCGCAGGGTCTTTACGTGTATGCAGGGACCCACTAGTTTACATGTTGGAGGTTTAGAATAGCACTGACGAGAGTGTGTTTTTTACACTTTCTCATGCTACCTTTGTAAAGAAACGTACGGCCCTAATGCTGTCAGACGGGCATGGGAGGAATGGGAAACAAATAGCAGGCAGAACTGCACAATCACAGACTTGTGTGGACCATAGCTCCCTGTGGAACCACCATTGGAAAGCAAGCAAAAACAAAAACAAAAACAAAAAACCCTAGCACTTCTCTGTCTTTGCCAAGGCAGGCATGATTAATCGATCCCAGTCCTGGACTACTCAGTCAATTACTTGGGAAGCCACTGACTGATCGGATCCCACGGGCAAGAGAAAAGCCCTTCGCGGTATTTGATCTGGATTTTCAAATCTACCCTGCTTTTCTTTCCTTGCTCTGTTCACCCTTCATGCACAACACTTGACCTTCTGACTTGGAGTGTGAGCAACTGAATATCTGCATCCAGGATGTAAGAGGAGCAGGTTGGGGGCAGGAGGAAACGTGGGGCAAGAGAGAAGGCTGTTGCCTGAACAGGGAAGGATGGGGCTGACTTCCCTTTGTGAGCAGGTCATAGAGGAGCACCAGCGGAGGTCCAGGGGAGTCTGTTCTCCTTAAGCACTTTCCGAAAGGACGGCTTCCATTGCAAAAGCAACCTTGTAACACGAGAGAGGTAGCGAGTATGGGGAAGACTGTCTGAGGAAGCCGAACTCATAAAAATGGGTCTTGGTGAAAGGTATTCTGGGTTCTTGCCACCCAATCTTGCCAGAGTCTCCTGATTGAGTTGGCCCACCTCACTCCTGCTTAAACCCCCGTTTAAGTCCAGAGTTAGTTATAAGTCCGGGGATGCAAGGTCACAGACAGAAGGCCCACAGAACTCATGACAACCCCCTTCCATAAATAAATAAATAAATAAATAAATAAATAAATAAATCCATAGAAAGGAAAACAAGGAGGGAAAAGGAGGGTATAGCAGAAGAAAGATAGGGCGGAGAGTCTTGGGGCGGGGGGGGGGGGGTGGGCAGAGGTTTTGGACAATGCTGTGCCTGAAAACTCTGAAATAAATCCACATAGAGATCCAGGTTTCTGCCAGTGCTTCCTGGATTCTGGGATGGTTACCCAGCACTGAGAGGGTCACTGGCAGGTCACTTTCCTCTCTGTGTGTTGCATCAAGGAGATGCAGAAGATCTTTCCTCCTAAATCGTATGTGCCTTCTGGCTCCTTCTAGCCTGGAAGGGTAACGAGGGGGCTCCAGACGCTGCCCCACTGGCTGATACCACTTAGGTTTACAGAGCTAGAGAGCTTGGTCATCCACCACAGAAAGATCAGACAGTCTGTCCGGACCTGGAGAAACTGGATGCTCCAAAGAAGGATGTCCAAAGACGAAGGCATCTGGGCTCTCAGCTGCCCTCCAATCCTTGGCCTGAGAGTGCCTGGCCCAGAGTCCCCAGAGAAAGTTGATGCTTGTGAATTCCTTAGAGAGTCCTTCAGACCAAGTCAATAGATAAATAAAACTGAGGTCACCAAGTGTAACAGCAAAGTTTATTAGCATGCATTTGCATATCAATGGACAACTGAGGGCCTGCTGAAAGAGAGTGGATAGCTTGCACATCGGCAGATCTGTGACAGTAGAGTAGGACCTGCTGACCAATTCCATGTCAGGCCTTTGTATGTCACGGGGTACCAAGGGTGGCTCGGGAAGAGCAAACTGACACAGCTCCAGCCCGCCTCTGCCCCTCAAAAGACACCGCAAACATGCATCTTGGCTCAAACCCATCCTGACTATGTAACTCTGCATGAATAACCTGCTCTCCCTGAAACAATCTCTGTCCCTCACTGGTGACAGCTCAGTGCTCAGGAGTGTCAAGAGAATGCCATTTGGTTCTCAGAGCAGGGTGGCCCTTCACAGATGTCAGTATGACAGCGCAGTGGAGGTGACACAGGAGGGGCCCTGATGGAGGCCCTGGGTAGGGCTGCGTATTCAGCATTCCTGTCTGGATAGCCCCACTCTCTGGATTTCAAAAAAAAATTATTTTTTCTCAATTTCACTATGCTGTTGTAGCTTCAGGCTGCCTGGCTGGCATATTAATAATAAATAATAATATATTGCATCTGTCTAGCACTTTGCTATAGTTTACTAAAGACTTTCACTTATAACATTCCAATTAATTCTCATTAGTACTGGGAGAGGCTTGACTGCAGAAATGAAAAAGTAAGTATTCATGGAAAGTGGGCAACTGATATAAACTCAAGTGTCCCCAAGGGCCAGAGGGGCACTTAAGCCTGTTTCACCTGTCCCTTGGCACCTACAAAGTCCCACGGGGATGGGAGTTCTCAAAGCAAGGGAGGAGGGTCCAGGCCACCGTCCACGGGGTCCCTGTCATCCCAGCTACATGAAGTCAGCATATCCTGTGTGCTAGACTCAGAGCTGTTTGTTGCTGATTGGCGCAACGTTTGAAAAGCACTCAGCACAGCCGAATAGTCTGTCTGTCACTGTCAAGACTGTCAACGTCAGAAAAGACAAAGGCTGCAGTGCACTTCCACATTAAAAGAACCAGAAAGGACGAGACAGCTGAATGCAGCTAAATGGACGGGTCAGCGTTCAGGCACAGAGATATCAGGCACATCTGGAGGAGCTGGCATCAACGCCAACGCGGCACACAAGACAACAGCAGTAGACTCCTGTGGCATGCTCCCAGATCCCATTAGTGTGCCGGCCTGGGTAAGAAGACGCCTGCTTGTGGTAAACCTTGATGCTTCAGTGCTCTGGCTGCATTTTCAAAGGGTTGGTATGGAACAAGAAAGCAAAAGCCTACCAAACCACGCCCATCTTTCTCTCCAGGTGGTAGTGCCTTGCCGGGATAACCTGAGAAGTCCCAGAGATAGCCTCATACAGGTTCTCTGATAACTCCTTCCTCTCCCTCTGGCTGCTTTCCCTGTGCGCATGAGTGCACCCCTACTTCACACTCACACATCCGCGGGCATGAACAGACATGCATGCTTACCCACAGGTTCACATAAGTACATGCACATGCACATGTGTGATATGTACACTCGTGCATGCTTCTGGTGGGAGAACCCAGAAAAAGCCTGTATTGTGGTGCCTCAGACAGGGCACATTTATTTTATACAGAGCTAATTGTTTTGAAATCACTTTTGCCCAGGTGTCATGGTTTCACCATATGCAATTAAAAAGAAAATCACTCATTCCTTTCCCACCCAGTAGCATTTACGTAACTCAAAACAACTCCTTCCTATAGGTTTATATATTTCAGAGACAATTGGTCTTTGAGGTCCACTATTCAGCTCTGTGTGTGTGTGTGTGTGTGTGTGTGTGTGTGTGTGTGTGTGTCTGTGTGTGTGTGTGTGTGTGTGTATGTGTGGCCAGTGACTCTTCTGAATCAAGAAGCCAAATGGAGAAAGGTCAGGGACATGGCCAAAGAGAGAAAGGTCACCATGAACGGTGTCAAGCCTTTGGACTTAGAAGCAGGCCTCTCTCCATCTCTTCTAGAGTTCAGTAGTTTTGACAACCCACAGAAACCATTTCAGCTTGGCTGAGCCTTCAGGTCTTCACCTACTAAAACTAGTTAGCACACTACCCTAATTCCAGAGCATCCATGACAAATAGAAGACTCTGAAACTAAAGTTTCTTTCCCATAATTGGCCCTCAACAAGAAACAATTGCTTTTACATTTTTTTTTAAGTCTCACCATGTCCCTCTGGCTGGCCTGGAACTCACTATCTAGAGCAAGCTGGCTTTGAACTCACAGAAATCTATCTGTCTATGCCTCCAAAGTGCTGGGGCTAAAGGCATGTGCCACCACAGCTGGACAATAATTGCTTATTAACATGGCCACCATTTCAAACAGTTATGATGATGTACTTGGCAAAGGGTTGGTCTGTATTGTAGCCTGTGTAAGATACAAATGAATTATAATAATAACATTAGTGAAGTCACATCACAGGCAGTAATAAGAATTTTTAAATGTGTTGGGGAAACAACCCCTTATCTATTGGGAGACAGCCAAGATAACCAGTTGACAAACAGTGGCTGACAGATGAGCTGCTTGGCTGTTTAACACACTTAATAAAACAGTGTAGCCGCGGGAAATCACTGTCTTGCTGAACAGCTGTATCCCAGGGGTTTCCACAGCAAAGATCCTTTGGTCTCACACTACAATAAACACAAAGATGGATCTGGAGGTGGAGGCCCAAGAGGTGGGAGTACCAGTGAAGGCGGAGGTCTGCACACAGGCTAAACATCCAAAAAGACAAAAGACTCCACATATGGAGAGATGGAGAAGGAAAGAGGCACCTTGTGGGGTGCCTGGCTTACCAGAGAGCTTTCATTTCACTGGTGAGTGTATTGGGTTGAGTTTCAAATAAAGGGGAAGATAAAAGATCAAATCCCACGAACAGTTAGCCCGTGTTTTGAAAACTAATCCAGAGCTCAGGGTGATGCCCACTCTCTAAGCTCTGTGACTACCCATCCTTCAGTGAGGTGGGTGGGGGTCCCTGGTAGCATCCTCTCAAAGGGAAGATTTGTGTCTCCTTCTGAGAGTTTCAGAGATGGAGCTTTTCAGGTAAGCAGGCAGGGAACTTAGGCTTGCCAAGTGGGTTCAACGTGGACCTTATTTTGCACCATTGAATGGAAACAAAAGGCTGTTGCAATTCTAATGCAAGGAGTTCCATTCCTAGGTCATTGTCATGGCTTGGCAGCTTCCTAGAGCCTGGCTTTTCCTCAGGGGCTGTCATGGGCCAAAAGAAACTGAGGTGTAACCCTGTTCCCCTGTTCAAGTTCATCATTTTACAAATGGTGAAGCTGAGACCACGACGGCTGTACACACACACACACACACACACACACACACACACACACACACACACAGCAAACTAATCTTTAAGAATGGGTTTCCTATCTTCAGTGCCACCATCTCCTCTTCTGGTATGAAAATGCCTTGAGAAAACAAGAAACTGCAGTTATTTCTCAAAACATTTTAGTTTGAATTCAGGGGATGCCCAAACACGCCTCTCTGCAATGTACCTTCTTTATTGGTAACTATGGGCATGTATACACACACACACAGAGAGAGAGAGAGAGAGAGAGAGAGAGAGAGAGAGAGAGAGAGAGAGAGAGAGAGAGAGAGAGAGAGAGAGAGAGAGAGAGACCAAATACTCATGGAGGAAGAGATAGAGGAGTGAGAAAGGGAAGGAGGGAGGGAGGAAGGGAGGGACAGTAAGAGGGAGGGAAGGAGGGAAAGAAAGAGGAAAAAGAGAGCATTATTTCCTATGGCCACAAGAGGGCGCCAGTACCCCATGCTAGACCTCCACTAAGCTGTACCTGCTGTGTGTATATTTATTTTCAATGAGGTCAGGAGGACCAAGGTTGTAAAATAACATATTTTCACTTGTTTTCCTTCTTCCATCTCAGACATAGCATTTTTCCAAAGTCAATTATCTTCCCAAGATGCTATTTTCCCCTCCCCTTTTCTCTATGCTTTTTCAACCCATCAGTGTCTGTCACCAACAGACTGGGCACAAGGAAGGGCCCTCAAAGGAACCTCCTTTTCCATAACTGGGGATGTCAAGTCCCCGTTCTGGCGTTTTACTTTTAAAAAGCTGTGTTCATGTAACAGCTCTGCTCTCCTGCCTCCAAGGAAGAACTGAGATGGCAGGGATCCAACAGTGACTATAAGAGCTCCTGGATGCTCACATGGGTTCCACCTAGCAAGAACAAATAGCAATTGCTATATTTCCCTATAGGAAACAAACACAATTGCAGCAGCATTCAGAGCCATTCATAATCAGAGGCTTTGTCCATTTGCACAGATAGGTGGGTGACCAGGATTACTATAAGGAGACAGGAAGAAAGTCACTCACCTTCACAGGCGTGAAGACAGACATGGTGGGGGGGGGGGGATAATTAGCACTTCTCAGAAAATATTTCCCTGAGGTGTACAGAAATGCAAGGGGGTGCTGGGCAGATGGGCCTCCTTTCAGGGAGGCTATGATGAGAGGAGGAGGCTACCACCATCTTATAGCTGAATACCAGACCAAGAATATGCCCCACCCACCCACCCACCCAGGAGCCCTGGGTAGCCCTAGTTCCACAGGTTCTCCAAGTGGCCCAGCACTGCAAAGTCTTTAGTGTTTCCATTCTAGAAATTTCCACTAGGCCCCCTGCATGTACCAAGAGTTCTACAAAACTCACCTGATCAAGGCACTCTCATACAGCCTTCTCTGTCACCTGATGGCCCTTGAGACGCAATTCCCTGCCCTATCCTTGCTGATCAAGTCATTGTAGTCAGAGACAATGATATCAGGCAGCTTGAGTCAGACCTTGACAAGAGTCAGTGACATGATGGGGACTATCAGGGGGACTGTAGGGAGTACCAGCTGCCTGGGCAGCCACGCGTCTGCTGGGGTATCACCCTGCTTTCCAAGTCATGTGGAACTGGGCTCATCTGTGGCTTGGAGTGTGTTTGCTGTGTAAGCTTGGGTATGCTGCAACTGTAGCTGCCTTTAGAGGAGCAGCTTGGCTGCCTGCATCCTGAAGGCATGCGAGTGTCTGTGCTCTGCTGCAAGGCCCCCACATTGCAGTTCCTTCTGTCTTCCTCCCATACTTCTGAGGTGTTCATGGGGAAGAGGAACTCACACCCCTGTGGCAGCTACACTCAGACCTGCCCTCCCTTGCCCCAGTCTGCTTCAGATCCACACGATACATTTAGGAGGAAAGAGAGGGTCAACAGCTGAGCATAGCACAGTAAAGAATCACCAGTGTGCTGGGCTATCCACTGCTATGATGCAGATGACAAGGCTAGCTCAGTACCCTGGAGTTGGGTCAAGAAGATGGATCTCTTTATTCCTGAGCAGACTATCTGCTGCTATCCTAGGGAACCAAACCTTCAACCTTTATGTGACTTTCAAAGGGGCTCCAGCCCCCACCAAGGACATTTCATCCACCCACAAAGCCCTCAGGAGACACATTCCTCTGCCACTTTTGACACAATTTCTTCGATCAACCCTTGGTGCCTGGCAATTCTGTCAATCTCTGGTGACCTGCAGATCTTCTCAAGGCCTCAGCTTCAGATACCGCTGACTCTTGGCTGGTCTTGCAGGGCTCTGAGCCATGGGCTCACTCTGCCAAGTCAAAGATGGTCTCCTCTGGAGGAAAGTCAGGACTCAGCCCGGAGTCAGCATACATCCAATCGCACTCTCTTCAGCCCGTAGTGAACGAGGCCAAGGCCAGCAGGAGCTAAAGACGATTCCCCTGAGTTTGCAGGTAATTTAGATGAAAAGAGACAGGTGTCCCTGGCCCTCCATAAATAAATTGTGCAGCCATGGGGCTGGGAAGGAGAAGCCAGATAGTGCCCAAGGGAGCTGAGGGGTGGAAGCAGCCTTGCGGGCTGATTACACATACATCTGCATGCCCAAGGGGGAGGGGGGGAGGCAACAGTCCTGCCACAGTGGAAAGTTGCTGAGAGGGAAGTTGCTCAAAGGCAAGAGGCCAAAAGCCATCCAGCAGATCTTGGGAACGGAGCTGCCATAGATAAGCCTTAGCACTGCAGTGTCGAGGCTGGAGAAGGCAAGATGGCAGAGGTAAGATGCTGAGCGGGAGGGCTGGAGAGATGAGGGCCGGGTTGGGGATGGACAGAGGGACATGAGCAGGCGCCCCAGTGTCTGTGAGATAAAGGAGTTAAAGCAAAGAGGAAATGGCTTCCAGTCCGGTTGCTCCTTGCTGTGTGATGCCTGGGGCTGAGGACAGGTTTTCAGGATCTATGAAGTCAAAGCCTCCAACCAGAAGAGTGAGTGCTGGGTCCTAGGTAAGGTCCCGCTGGCATGGCTTCAGCCCATCCCCATCATCTCTGATGGCATCTCTGATGGCAGGGAACCTCAGCACACCACTGGGGCCACAGCAATAGGCAGGGTGGACAGGAGAGGGGCACATGATGGCCTAGCTGTCCTTTTCCACGCCTATACCACCTTCTTTCTCTGCCCTGTCCATTTCTACCTTGAGCCTCTGATGCAGGGACTCAGTAACCAGTTGGCAACAACGCCCAGATCCATTTGTGTTCCTTTCTGACCAGCCCTCCTCTGGGATTGCAGATGTGTTTATAAATGGAAGGCCAAAGAATTATTAATAAAAGGCATGTGAGCTTTAGTTGTTGTTTTTTTTAAATCAAAGATGTTGACATCAAGATGGGTTTTTTTTTTTATGGTTTTTTTTTTTGTTGTTTTTTGTTTTTTTGTTTTTTGTTTTTTTCCTATTTTTCCCTTTTGTTGTATTCTACTAAAATCCAAGCACTTGATTTTCGCCAAGGCAGACGGGAGTGAATCAGAGGCCAGAATGGGAGTGAAGGGCATTATGGGGCCATCCTGCAGCCAGGCAGCCTGATGTGATAGCTTAATAAGAAACTCATTTTAATAGCCTACAAACAAGAAGCCAGAGACAATTAAAATCCACTTTCAATTAATTGTTTCTTCTTTTCTCATTACCAAGCATTGCCAGCCAGATAACAACTGGGCCTTAAAAGCCAAAGCAGCCCTCGGCCTCCACTTCAGCTGGGAGTCCCCCTAGAAAGAGGCTCATCAGAGAATCTGCAGCTTTGCCTCAAATGCTGGTCCTCCCCACCTGCCACGGGGAGGACCCTGGAAACCGTGAGCTCGAGGACAGATTTATTACCATGGCGCTGGATAGGACTACAGCTATAAACCCTATACTACTTACCCTGGTTGACGTCTCTGCAGCCACATTTCTTTCTACCGATTCAGCCTTTTCCACTAGCTTCAGGGTCAAGTCTTCCTCCTCCCTCTGTGCCTCCTTATTGGCTTTCTGGGTTGTGACCAGAATTTTGGGCAGTAAAGGGCACCAGGAGCTGACACGGTCCCACCCAGTCCCCAGCCTAGCGGCCCAGAGGCTCTGCGTCTAAGTCCTGCCCCTGAAGAGCATCCAGGGCGTGGTATGCCAGCTTTATACACTTGGTTCTACCCTCATCTGTGCTGCAAAGGATCCTCATGATGTCCACCTGTGGCAAAGGGCATCACAGTAGGGGGGGGGGTGGCATGCATGGACCACTGAGTAGACGGTGAGTGTCTTTTGGGTACAACCCACTCAATGCTCCACACAACCCTCTTAGCCAGAGAGCCTACTGCCAGACACTAATGACAAAATAATTCTTAGTGAAGGCCAGGGAACTTCCCCAAGCACACAGAACCAGTGTGGAAATTCTGGCTGATAGTTCATCTATAGCACTATGGTTTTGAGCCACCCCTACCTCTTAAAGCTCTCCACCCTCTCTCTATCTATTTCTATCTGTCTCTGTCTCTTTCTCTCCTTCTCTCTCTGTCTGTCTCTGTCTCTCTCTGAGTTTGTGTGTGTGTGTGTGTGTCCCACCATGGGCACACAGAGGTCAGAGGACAACCTTCGGTATTAGCCCTCACCTTTCTCCTTCCTTTTACTAGGGGTTCTTTTTTACTGTGGTGCACACACAAGTCTGGAGAGATCCTCCTGTCTCTGCCTCCCATCCGCCCATCTCACAATAGTAGAACTGGAATTACAAACATGAGCTGCCATGTCTGGCTTTGGAGGAGTCTGGGAAATGCTTTCACGTCAATGGTTTAACACACTGGATCATCTCCATCTCCATGACCCAAGAATTGCATTTTAAAATTGAGTTCGTGTTTCTAACAAACCCCTTGGCTTCATTGATATTTTGTTATTAAGTGTTTTTGTTTTGTTTTGTTTTTGTTTTGTTTTGTTGTTGAACCTTTTGCCTCAACTAAAAGATTAATTAATTAATTAAACAACGTTTGGGTCTTTAAACAAACAAAGCAGAGTTGGGTTTTATTAAAGAAATTTTAATATTGTTCAGATATTTCAGAATTTTCAGAAAAGAGGGGCTTTCCAAAGAGGATTCTCTGAGAGGAGGTTTGTTAAGACAGTTTTAAAAATGTCTATCTTAAGCTTTAGGATCAGAGAAAAGAGAGATGATAGGGAAAAGAGTAAGATGCACCCAGACAAGGGTAGGGGTGTCTCAAGGAAGAGTCACTTCTCTGTGGCTCTAATGGACCCGAATGCTAGGCTGTGAGTGAGCTGACTGGAGAAACAGCCACCATACACAGATGTTTCCTAGTGCAAAAATCAGGAGTCACAGCTGGTGAGTCCTACAACTATCCCTTTAATAGGCGGAGCAAATCCTTTGCCCTCCCACTGGAACCTACCACCAGTGGAGTGCGTCATCCCCCAGGCTACCCAGGCTAGAGTTCGTATCAAGCCCTTACTTTATCACTGTTGTTGATGTCTGAGATGCCTCATAATAACTGGGATAGATTTCTTAGGGAGCCAAATAATGGGATGCATTTCCACCCTGGCTTTATAATTAATGTTTGCATCATTTATCTTTCGTGGAGAGATTATTCTGACTAACGAGGTTCTGGGCCACTAATTCATTACGCTGCCTTGTCACTTCCTGCTCCTTCTTATTACCCAGAAATAGACTCATTAGTCAGAGTTCAATGACAGGAAGAAATTGTGTTCGTTAATTTAATTCGCTCACTCACTTCTGGGCCCATGTTTGTCCGAAATTGGGGATTAGAAGAGGGAAAGTTTCTTCCTCCTAAATCCTAGCTTCAGACTCATGTTTCCCACCTCACCCCTGGTCAGCCAGGAGAGAGCCAGCGGAGCTCATCGGAGAGGTCGCCCTGGCACTGCCCTTTCTTAACTCAAAGCTGAGTAGGTTAAGGGACACAGCCTGGGGACTTAGAGACTTGTAACATATAATCGACTTTTTAATTTTTCTTTAATCTTCAACTGTCAGGTGATATTATGTTACAGCTTGAATGTGTCACCTAAGTTCCAGAGCTCAGACTGGATCCCCAGGGCTACAGTGCTAAGGAATGGCGCCTTCATGGCTCTCTGAAAACAACCTTTCCCAGCCTCAAAACAAAACAATGCAAGGTATGAGAAGGATGAGTTTAACCCACACACATCTACACATGCTTTAAGAGAGTCACAAGCACACAGTCACCTGACAAAGTCTCTCCAAGGATCGCTTGGTGCAACAGGGACAGAAGTAGTTACGGACAGACCAAAGGCTAATGCTGAGTCCACTGGCTGGAGTGGACACAGCACAGGAAGAAGGAGACGTGTGAGTCAGCGAGTACTCAGAGACTCCACAAAAGGATCTGGGTTCATTGCTTCAAGGCAATTTAAGGACAGAGACATGGGTGAGAGTATCTCTCAGGCCATTCAGCAAGCCCATTCATTTCCCAACACTGTGGCACTGAGCATTGAGGCTGAGATGCATAGCACTGGCTTCCTCCTTTTCAATGGTGTCCTGGGTCCCCATAGTCTGTTCATTGCAAAAAAAAAAAAAAAAAAAAAAGTTGGTATCTCTAGATCCCAACCAATGAGGTCAAATCTCTCAGATGTGTTGGGGGGAAGAAAATATCTTGGAATATCTGCTCTAGATGTTTACCTACCAAGAATGCGAACAGTAGCACATCAGCTATCTGCCAATGGGAAGGAATGTCAAACTCCCTGGCAAAGGGTCCCTACTGGGGCTAGGGCATTCTTCTCCTTTCTCTGAGTGCATCCTTGTTCATAAGTGTCTGGACGTTAGTGTCATCTGGCAGGTGGAGAGAGTGAAGACGTCCCTGCCCCTTGCTCTTATGCACACAATGGGAATGCCCTCAGAGACTTTTGGCTTTTAATTAGCTCATTGCTAGAGATCCAGCCTTCTTCCATCTCAGGATGTTAGGATCCAATGTGTATGCTGGGCGCTTTTCTCCTTCCCGATATTAGCAATTCCAGGGAGGGTTCCCATAGCCAGGGGCCAGCGCTGTGCATTGGAGAGGGACAGGAAGAGGCCAGAGCAGGTGACCCCTACCCTTTTGATGTCTTATGCATTTGTTGGAGACGCTTTATTTATGATCAGTAACAGTACATCCTTAGGAGTCTGGCTTCAGGTGTCTGTAACTCCTGGCTCTCTTTAATAAAAGACTATTCTGGGAATGGAAAGGAGGAGGCGGAGTCAGGGTGGAATGCACATGGCTTTATGAAATGCCTTGAATTCAAGGCAGTTCCCCTCCCAAGGCAGTGAGTCCAACAATTGGTGAACAGCGGCAGAGAGAAGACAGAGGGTAGAGCATCCCCTCTAGGACCCTGGAACCCTTGCTCAAGGAAGTCAGTAGCCCTGAGGGAGAAGAGCAGCTGTGTTATCTTTAACTATCAACAGAAAATGCCAGATCCAGTCAAGAGACCTGGAAGAATATTCAGTGTCAGGCCTAGCATATACCACCTATTATGACACCACTTTACTATTAATATTTATTCAATCACTGTTAAGAAGTCACAATGGATATAACTTGGTTGTCAAGCACTTGACTAATATGCACGAGTCATTGGATTGTATCCACGGACCCAAATAAACCAGGTATGATAGCTCACACCTGTAATCCCAGCACCGGGTAGATTGAAGCTGGACTTGAAGGCCAGCCTGGGCTACATGGACCCCCATAGAATACAAAACATAAGCAATGAACTAGATATCAAGTGAGGTATTGTACTGGCTAGTTTTGTGAAAACTTGACACAGCTGGAGTTATCACAGAGAAAGGAGCTTCAGTTGAGGAAAGGCCTCCATGAGATCCAACTGTAAGGCATTTCCTGAATTAGTGATCAAGGGGGAAAGGCCCCTTGTGGGTGGTGCCATCTCTGGGCTGGTAGTCTTGGGTTCTATAAGAGAGCAGGCTGAGCAAGCCGGGAGAGGCAAGCCAGTAAAGAACATCCCTCCATGGCCTCTGCATCAGCTCCTGCTTCCTGACCTGCTTGAGTTCCTGTCCTGACTTCCTTGGTGATGAACAGCAGTATGGAAGTGTAAGCCAAATAAACCCTTTCCTCCCCAACTTGCTTCTTGGTCATGATGTTTGTGCAGGAATAGAAACCCTGACTAAGACAGTTATGTTCTATTGTGACTAATGCTTTCAGTTTTCACATGAGAGGTAGAGATGGTTTACACCCATTGCATAGGAAGGAGACTTCGGATCAAAACGGTGGCTTGCTTATGCCAAGCAAACGCTGCAGAGCAGGAATTGAACTTGCATGGCTGCCTCCTTTCCAGGGCTCAGCACTGAGGGTGTGAGGAGCTTTCCTTTCTGCCCAAATGCTCAGGCTGAGTCTCAAACCTCTCTCATGCCCACGTTCATTTTCTAGAACTCTCACATAAGATGCCACAGACTGAACAACACAAACGTAAGGTGCACAAATCTGAGAGCCCGGAAGCCCAC
Source organism: Mus musculus (assembly GCF_000001635.26). Taxonomy (NCBI): domain Eukaryota; kingdom Metazoa; phylum Chordata; class Mammalia; order Rodentia; family Muridae; genus Mus; species Mus musculus. Next base: position 29,669,635 of record NC_000075.6, read on the forward strand.
GGTCCAGGCACAGTTCTGAGCGGCTTAGCCCTGCCTGGCTTCTCCATGGGGCCACACTGCCTTTCCTGTCTTAGTTTTTGTTTGTTTGTCAAAAATTTTATTATTTTAATCTTGTGTATCTGTATGTGCATGTGTGCATGAGAGTGCAGGTGTCTGACAAGGCCAGAAGATATGGTCAGACCTCCCGGAGCTACACTCACAGGCTGTCGTGAGGCACCTACGCTGGTGCTAGGGACCTCACTTACTTACAACCTCTGTGAGAGCAGTGTTTGCTCTTGACAGCTGAGCCATGTGTGTGTCCAGCCTCTGCCTCTCCTTTCTTTGTCTCTGTCCTAATCACTTCCAATGGATTTGCACCCAGCCATGTGTCCTCTGCCTTTATTAAAGACTTCTTTTAAGAGCTCTGTCTCCATTCTGAAGCCATCAAGTGGCCAGGGCATTCAACAACGCACAGTTTGGAGAGATACGTGACTGGGACCTAGGAGTTTGGTTAAAGCTCTTGATCCCTCACTTGCCGTGAAGTCTCCTTGGCAGGTCACATCAGTGCCCCCACTGTGTACCCAAAATCTTTTTACTGTGCTGTACAAAAAGATTTTTCTCTCTAAAAGGCTGGGCAAATGTCAGGATTAAGACAACTCACTCCAGAGATGGGGTATGGAAAGGACAGGTAAGGCAAGGCAGCTGCCTCCACCTGTCAATCTGCAGCAGAAGCCCTTCTTAATTTCCCTGAGGGACAGAAGGGAAAGGGTGAATGCCACTGGCAAACACAGGAAGCATTTAGAGCGATTTTGTTACAGCCAGTCCAGTACCTAGTCCTGAGCTGCAGGAAGCAGTTACATGGATTCTGGTCCAGGGCCCAGCAGAGGCATAAAGCCCATTGATTTTGGGTATTTAAGGTCATCTACACAAGAGAATGAGCTGAGTGGTCCTGATCTCTTTTATTAGACCACAAAATGGTCTTGGAGCCATAGCCTCCTCCTGGTCTTTCTGCCAGACATCAAAGGATGGTCACAGATGTCTGATGGTGGCTGGTCTGGAGACAGGGGTTGGGGGTGGGGAAGAAACTTTGAAGGATGAAAGAGAGAGCAGCAACCATCATATCACCTGCATTCTGGAACATTTGATTTGGAGATAATGGAACTACATCTCAAATGTACTCCATTTGTTTGGCTAAAATTCTCCAATTAAGGAAGTGGGAAAGGAGACCTGGGACCAGAAACACGAGGCAGGCAAGTGTAGGGTTTTGGTATCTGGCACTTGGGGGTAGGCAGCCTCAGAGAGGGGGAGCTTAATTTCCTTAGGCCCATACATTGCTGAGTGACTGGCAGGCTAATTTTGTTCTCCAATAGACCTGGTATTGAAAGGAAGAAAAAACCACAAAGCTGCCAAGAACTGCTCCATGCTTTGGCAATAATAATAATAATAATAATAATAATAATAAATTCTAGATTTTTTTCAGATGTGGAAGGCTGGAGTTTGCAAGAATTTTCCAGGTGCTGATCATAATTATGATCATTCAACAACCTTTCTGAAGTGATGTCTTATTTGTCTCCATGTGAGCTTATAAAATACTAGGCTTAATGTGCCTTTGTTACCATCTAAGGGACACGGGGAATGAAATGACTTAAGGGCACAGAACAAATTAATACCAGATGAAGATATCAGCCTGGGTCCACTGATATTTTATTCGTTAATACTGGGCCCTTCAGATCCCTGCCCTGAGAATGACTGAGGTCAAGGTCACCTATTGAACTTTGCTAAAACAGAGAAGAGTGGGATTGTAGCTAATTAATTACAGAAAGAAGGAGAAGAGCAGGACCAGAGTAGTTTAGACTTTTCTTCCCTGTTCTCCTGGGGCCCTGTCTTCTAGACAAACAGTTCAGATACTCTGAACTTCAAACTTAGGCTTCAAGGTCAGATGACTTAGGGAAGATAATTTAATCTCTAAATTTCAATGCTCTTCTTTTTAAGAAGATGATAAACATGCTATGCCAGCATTGTGATATGTGTATCTCTGTGTTTGAAACATGTGATATTCCAGCATTGTGCTGTGTGTATCTGTGTGTGTAGATCATAAGGGCTGGCTTTAAATAAATGTAACAAAATTGACCTCAGTGGATGGCAATGTACAAGCTCTGCAAAGACCCTTCTAGAAGATGGAGTGACTCTTTCCTTCACACTCTGGTAAAAACCCGAGCACCCTGCCCACCTCAAACCCAAATGCTGCTACAAAATCCCAGAGATGCAAGACCATAATGTGTTCAAACTCCATCCAGCAGAATGGTCTTTGTTCCAGTCAGGGACTGCTGCAAACAGACCTCAGGAAGGCCACAGAATCAAGGTGCAAAGAAAAATGGAGAACAGTGAGTGCTGGGCGGAGACTGATTCACTGTGCTAACCCAGGGTTGTGCAGCTGGGAAGGTGGCCAGGTTAGCGAGTCAGGGTAGGAAAAAGCTGGGGCGTTTGGCACTGGGGCTAGAAAGCTGTGCACAGTGACCGAGCAGAGTGTACAGAGGTGGAGAAGATAAATCAGTCTACCCATGTTTCGAGAACTCAATGGTCAGGGCACAGGCGTGATTCTGGAAAATGTCCTATCTGCTTGTCACTTTTCAAAGACAAAACCATAGCTCTTTGACTATGTATCTAAAAATAAGCAAAGTGTGTGCTTTGGGGGACGCATATGTGAACGCTACCCCTCTCCTCTCCCACAAGGGCACACTGGTGCTGAGGAAAGTGTTGTTCAGGATGTAGGTGCAAATAGGATCCTATTCTCATGCTTCCAAGAGTCGCAGCAGATAAAAACTATTCAAGTATCGCCCATGTTCTTTATGCTCTTTAGAAGATTTTCCTGTAACATTGATGTGTGCTCCATTATCCCATATTAATAGGAAATGCTGAGGCACGGGCTTCATCTATCATAATAACCGAAATCTCCCACTGCTCTTGTCTCTGAGTTGACAGGATAGTGTCCAGAGGAGAAGCTCTGTGTGGCTGCCAATCCCTCCCCATCCAAGCGCATTTCCCTCTGCACAACAAATGGCAGAGCATTCCAAGAAGAGCTCATGCCGCAGCCTTATTCAGTGTACAGGTGAACTAAAACTCTGAATTATCCTACTAAGTCGACAACTCAATCAACTGTGATTGTGACAAAGAGGCAGCAGACACCTCTGCGGCCCCAAACCTTATCATTTAATTGTTTTATCAGGCACGATGCCAAAGGTGGTCTGTGGCTGCCAGGTTGGGGTGGGTAGAACTTCAGCTTGGGCTTAGATCCAGAGAGATGGCAGCTTAAATCTCTACATTGTGCGGATGCCAAAAATATTCCCAGAGGTGTCCACAGCCAGGAGAATGTAATATGGGGGTCACATCACCATCCGAGGAAAGTCAGGAAGACGGTAGGATGGAGATGTAACAGCTTGCAAAGGAAAGGGTTAGACTTTTCTACAGTGATATGTTGCCTTATTTTGGAAAAGCAGTTGGGTGTAAAGTAAGCCCCCCCCCTCTCTCATAATCAGGGAAAGACTTGAAGGATATCTAAATATTTAAAAATTTAAAAAAGGAATTAGATACTTTTAATCTCAAACTCTTGGGCTGAAGGAACAACCCAATGACAAAGTGCTTTCAGGCACAAGTGAGGCACAGGGTTTACCCTGAAGCCCATTTATCACCCCAAGATCCTTTTCTTCTTGATTGGAGCTATTAGTAGTCTTGCTTTCTTGCCAAGCCTTCTCTACACCACTCTGCTTTCCCTCCTTTAACTGGACATTAAAAGAGACCGAAACTTTCAGATATCTTACCAACTGCATTTTATGCTCACACTCGAGCTTTATAGACTGCTAAATAGGAGTCTTTACATTTCTCTCCCTTTCTCTCTCAAGGATGGTAACAAATCCATGTGGGATGGAGCCATCACTCAATTATATCAACAGATCCCCGACAACTGACAAGGGGAAGACCAAGATGTCCACAGTAATCTCAAGGAAGCAGAGGTCCTTGGAATGCCGTGCTGGCTGAGAACTCAGTGCCTTCCTTCCACGAGGGACTGGGAAAGTATAATCACTATTACAATGCCCAATCAGTCTCCAGATTTTCAGAGCTCCCTCTGCTTTACATTAAAGAGAAAATAAGTAGTGTTTCAGTCTGGCTGATCATGCAGGAATCGAAAACTACAGCAGCAGTAATGAAATTGACCTTAAAATTAAGTAAATGAATCTTAATGTTCCAGAGCTCAGCTTCCACACAAACTTCTCTTCTGCAACACCATCTTCTAGCCCATTTACAACCCTCTTGGGACAGGAGTTCTCCAGTCCCTAAGTTTTCTTCCTTGGGAATACCTTAATCCTCTTTCCAGAAGCAAACAGCAAACCCCTGCAATCCTCAAACGCCTGTCCACCTAGAGCAGCTGGTGCCCAGCCTCAGAGCACACAGCCCTAAGCCACTTCCCACTTGGAACCTCTCCAGGAATGCGTCCCCTGTTGGCAGTGCAGCCAGCACGGTACAGATCTCACCCATTTCAAAGAGCAAACTCAGGGCCATCTCAAAGCCACAACCCAGACCTTCTGTCCTGGAGAATGACCTCTCCATGACGTCCTGGGGAAACGGCCTTGACGTCTGCGTGGAAAATGAAGAATGAAGCAGGCACCTACCTGGGATGACCCTCGACTTCCACCTCTTCCCACATTCCCCGTTTCTTTTGACACACACTTTTTTTTTCCACTTTTAAAACATCCAGCTTTGCCTTGGGGATGAGCAGAATGAAATGTCACTTACCTATAAAAAGAGAGACGGGAGAAAAGTCACGCATCGCATTACACACGAGTTCTTTGAAATCAAGGCTGGCTTCTGACTTTGAAACTCTAACAATGAGGGAATATTATTTTTTCATTCCACCTTTCTATATTTAATGAAACTCGGGATCTCGCAGGAAGCCCGTCCCGGGGGCCTTGCCCCCCCTTCGACATTTTTCTTTTGTTTTGGCCCTGCTTGATGCCCTCTTCCTCACTCTTCCCTCAACCTGCCTGGCCTTCTCTGCATGGAGGGAATAGGGGTGAGAGGCACAGACCACAGAGGCCCTGAGACACAGATGCCACGGAGGTCACCAAATGCCATGAGTATTTTTTTATTTTTTTTGTCACAGGTGATGGAAGTGGTGGGGACCAAGGATCAGGGCCAGCCTAGCTGCTTGGGACAGGAGAGTTCAACTCCCCACAGGCAAGGTGACCTTCCATCCAGTGGCTTTGGGATTTTTTTCAAATAGCTTTGGCTCTAGGCACAATTTCTGTCTTTCTCTCTCTCTATTTCACTCTGAATGGTTCATCGTTGAATGAATTCTTCTCTTACCCCATGTCTAGGACCTTCTATAACTGCTCACTACTGCTCAGAGAGGGTTGGAATGAAGATATTCATTATTGTTCGAGCCATACTGACCAGTCTCCTGCCTCAAAGTAAGATCCAACAGACCCATTCTTAAAGGTTTTTGTTTGTTTGGTTGGTTGGTTGGTTCTGGTTTTGTTTGTTTGTTTTTTAGATGCGAATATGACATCTTGCCTGGCTCCTGGTCCCGAAAGTACTTCTTGTTCACATGGCAAGTTCCTAGTGACCCAAGATTATCTTATTGAACTTCAAAAGAAGTTGTTTTCATGAATGACCAAGTCACCACAGCATAAGAACTACCAAAAATACCAAAATAGTTTTCCCTGGCCTGTCAGTATCTTCCTCAGATGCCTGAATGCCACAGTTATTTTTGCTCTTTTTATAGATATTTTTAATCTTCCACCTTTTCTCTGAAGCCCTCTGCAGACAATGCCCCAGCACTGAGCTCTGGACAGAAAGCTCAGTGCAGCCTCCTTGCCCAATGCTGAATCAGCATCGCCCTGTATCCCATTCAGGATGTGCTATAAACATTCAGCCATGGATAAGTGTATCTAGGATGTGCTTCCTTCTTGGGATACTCATGGCCAAGTCACTGAGTCAATGGGTGGCTTAGAAATGGCCTGTGGCAGACAGTCAAGCCCAAGTATGAGTATTTGGCTCAGAATCGATTCTTCCTATACACAAATTAAAACACTATGCCTCAGAAGAACTTGGTTCTTTGCTGTTCTCACTCGGGATATGCAATTTTAAAATAACTCATCTGGTTTTCTAGTAGGCCATAGTTGGCTAGATTATACTAAAGTGATGCCCCGCCTTGTGTTCCCTGCAGAAAACATGGGCTATGAACTCATCCAAGCTGAGGCAAGGATTCACCCCGTGCCTCAACCAATATGAGAAGTCCCTGCAGCTCGCATATCTGTGAGGAGGAGGGAACCCACACCCCCGACATCATCCACTAGAGTCTGAGGCTGTAGCGACCCTTGAGATATATTGACCACACTGTCAGGACAAGGTCCTCTGAATGGGCTAGCCTGAGAAGAACTGCTAACCTTGGGACTATGCTTCCCTAAAATGGAACACTCTCCTGCTCCCCTGGTGGCACTGGTGAAGAAGGACAGGCTTAGCCCTCAGCCACCTAGAAACCAGGAGTGCCTGTCCCAAGCTACTTCCCCTCCTTGGACCCTGGGGCAGAATATGGGCTTACTTGGTCCTTTTCCATCTTTAGCCTCTATCTTTGCTTACAAATTCTCACTCCCGGGCGCCTGATCATTGTTTTCTCCGGCACTTGCACCATTAAATGCCTGTGATCCAGCTGGACCTTTGCTCTGTAGTTTTGTAACTGAGTAGCTTTGTTAGGAGGCTGAGTCGAGCAAGAATTAAAAGAGAAGGTGGGCAGAGCTAGGGACACGATGTTGTGCCTCCCCTCTAGCCCTGTCCTTAAACCAGAGATGGCCAAGGAGCAAAAAGGCATTAGAAGAATGCCCTGCTGATTCAGAATCAATGTAGGGCATCTGTGTGAGTTGAGGGACAAGAGTCCTATGCTAGATTGTGCTATTTCCTCTTGGAATTAGCAGAACAAAAAACCCTGCTCTTAAAAAGGAAATCTATTGGGGAAGGAAGGGGAAAAATGAAACCTATTAATAAAAAATCATCTCACTAACTCAAGAAAACTTCCTTAGTCTCAATTATGGTATGTCTGAAATCATCTCTAACAAAATTTTAGGATTTGGGGAGAGTTGTGGATTTGGCGTGCAATACAAAGAAGAGAATACAATGGAAGAAAGCTCCAAGCTCTGGGAGAACCCAAAGGACTCTTCCTTTTCTGTGAAGAGTGAACAGGAGTCTCTCACATCTTATTCTTTTCTTCATTTCTGCTGTAGTTTGGAATGTCACTCCATGGGTCCATGTTTAAAGGTCTGGGCTCAGGGTCTGTGTTGCTTCCAGAGCCTATGGGAAGTCCTTCAATTGAGATTATGGGAGCCCGGGCTCTGTCTCTCTCATCTTCATGGGCTCCTGTTATGAGCATGCACCCTGACTGACATGTGTTCTCATCAGAATGGATATTCTTATCATGGGCCAAACTAATAGGGCCATTGGGTCTTGGACTTGAATATCTGGGTCTGTGAACCTAAATAAGATATCATTTACTTGACAAGTAGCCTTGTCAGTCGACACGATGCTAACTAATGGGATGTTCCACATGAAGCCCATTGCTCCCGTTGCCCTTTGCCCACCTTCTCTCCTGACGCCTATTAGAGATGGCTGTGGCCACTCTGCTACTACAGTTGCACTTGGCAACCCTGACCACATCTAGCTCAGGCTTTATTGCAGAATGAATTATGATAAAGCTTTGGGTTTTTAGACCTTTGTGAATTTGGCACTGGCGATAAGGGATTGTGTATCTATGCATTCTCTGATAGCACTGGGGCTCCTACACAGATGAACGCTATGGTCCCTGCCTTCTTCCATCCCACAGAGAAAATGTGTGGAGATGCTGAGTTATAGTATAGCATCCTATGGACAAGAGAGAGGGGGGAGTCATAGGCTAGGAAAGGAAACAGGGCAAGTAGCTTCTATTTGGGTGCTCTGATCAATGTGAAGAATAAAATCATTGAGATTCTGTACAAAACACCAGGGACTGTTCACATAAAGGCTAGCTCTTTGTGAATAGCTCCCTGTTGGAATACTGCATTAAAATAAAATTTGCTGACCACCACCCAGCCTCCAATCCCCCTCAGCAAAGTTGTTGCTGTTGTTTTTTTTTTTTTTTTTTTTTTTAATCTCCTTTGAGTACAGTCATTCTGCACTGGAATTCCCCACTGACCTGACCCCAAATCTAAGGCTGGACCCAGATGCTCTGTTCTCTGGGAGAATCAGAACCCTGGAGGGGAGTGTTAGCTCTGCAGATGTGGCTCAGCACAACGTGACCTTCATTCTCACTTAGCAAACCATAAGGCCCACTGCTGCAGTGACATCTTAGGACTTCTTACTGGGTGGCTAAAAACCACACATGATAAACAGCCTTAGAAATCAACTACCACTGAAGAATTTCTCCTCCATTGCCCCCTTCTACACCTTAAGGTTGAGTATCAAAGGCGACACAATTGGCCCCCTCCATGCCACAGCCATAGATGGATGCTCTTCAGCTTTTGATAGCTGTGAAATGATGTTGACATCTACAGTGGCTGTGGAGCACAAAGGACTCAGACAGATTCATGGTGCAGTTCAAGTGCTTTCTGTGGACCTGGTCATAGTCTGATAGACATGTGCTTATTATTACTTGAGCCAATACTAGCTCTTCACAAACACCGTTGCCTCAGAACTTTGAGTCTTAAGGAAAAGAAAGATGGACCCACGGGTGGGGCTGTGTGGCATTTCTTCCTCTTCATGTCCTGCTTCATGCGTCTTCCTTTCTGTTCAAACTGGGAACCTGAAAACCTCCCAGCACGAAGCCTGCCTGCCTGTCCCCATTGCTGGGATCAACAGAAGCACCTCTGTGACAAGCTTCAGTGGCTGAGAGTCTCTGTGGTTTTTTTTTTTTTTCATTAGTATCTATCAATTATCAACACCCACATCTATTCACGCTGTCAGGAGACTGGCTTCACAGACTATGTAGCCATCCACTTGACTCAGAGATTCAGCAATCAAAACCCCATGCTGAGTTGCCAAGAAGAAAAGAAGTGAGCAATGGTTCCAGGGTCCATGTGGGTGGAAAAACGATGTTGACCCATCTAGGTGGAAAGTATTTTTAGGCAACTGTATTAAGAGATGGCAGGGTAGATGTCAAATCTCTTCTCCAGCTAGCCCCCTGCTGGGGTGATGAAGAGTGAAACTCCTCACTCTCCATACACTCTCCTACCTGATGCAAGGCAAGGTGGGTGCATGGCTTTCCACCTTTCTTGCTCACATCCTCTCCATGGTCTGGAGAGAGATCTGACCCTGACCCTCATTAGGTAGGGAGATGGAGGCTCTCAGAAGGGACAGACTGGAAGCTGAAGAACACAGAGAAAATAATGGACCTGTCCTATTTACTTCTTTCTAGGTTTTTGTGTTCATCCTTAGGTGATGGGACGGGTCTTCAGTAAAGTCATGTGATGGTGGGATGGAGAAGAAGCCAAGAGGGGCCTGCATGCCGCATCCCAACACACAAGAAGAGAAAGACCATTGTTCTGAGGCTCCAGCTAGAGACCAGGCTTGCTCTGAGAGTCTCTTCCTTTGTTTTCATTGCTGTGCTCAGAGCATGGCTGTGTGGGAGATTTTTCTTTTTGTCCCACTAAGTATATGTACTGATATTTGCAACTCATCAGAACACTATACTAAATATCTGAGTTGAGGGTGTCCAGTGTCCTTACTTTCAAGTTCTGCTTTTCTTTGTCAACTGTACCGAGTGGTGGCTTAGGAGAGGTCTCATCTGAGTGGAAGCTGGTATCCTCACCCACCAACTGCTTGTAGTATACAGAATACCTGCCCAACATCTGGCAGTGAGTGTAGCAAATCAGTCATCTGCATAGAACCCATGAAACTAGCAAGTTCCCGTGTTATTGTAAGCCTCTGGAGTCCTGGCCTTGCCTGCTTCCTGTACCCAGTTTTCTGTGGCATGCCTACAGAGAAAGTGAAGGCACCATATTAGAGTCCACTAATGTTTGCTCCTTAGTGCCTTGGCAAACATGTAAAAATTGCATTTAAAACACAGAAAATAAAAAGGACAATAACCAAAGTCTTGAGAGAGTTTGGGGACCACAGGGCCTCTTTCCTCAATAGCTGTTAGAGTACCAGACTGAGGGAAGCCATCATTTGCTGGACATCACACGTAGGATATAAAAAGCCCCATGCTCTTGTTGTCATTCACTCCAGTCTAATCAGGATGCCTAGGAGCAGGAAAGCTGCCCTAAGTGAATGTGCTCAGATGACCAGATCCTGGAGCTGATAAGCCACCCAGCAGTGGGCTGGCTAGGGCACAGGTGGCCTTGAAGTATGGCCTGAGATTTTTGTATTGCTGGATGCTGCTGCTCTTGGTGTCTGGGGAACAGACTTGGAGAAATCCTGCATTAGACAGTTTAGAAAATTCTGGAAAGAAAAATGGTCCAAGCTCTAAGAGTCGGTCATTTGCTGTCACACTGACAGTTGCTGTGGCTGGGAGGTCCTTGGCCTCTTCCTGGGCTTCCCTGGCACTGGTAGTAAAATGACACCAGCCTTGCCAAGGAGAAGGGACGTCATCTCATTTTCCTGACTCTCAAGAGAGTCAAATTTACACAGTCCAATTTAAAGGAGGACAGCTTTAGCTTTCTCCATTCCTCCCTCTCCTGTTGCCAAGAGTCATTTTCCTAAGAAAATCCCTTGATCTCACCAGACTGCATCCTGAGGACAGGAATCACACAGGCTTCAGCATGCAAGAGCTGTCTGTCTGTTGAATCAATCAGGGAATGAGAATCAATCAGTGAGCAACCGGCCCACTTGACAGGCAGGGAGCCAAAGAATGTCATATTACTTCTAATAGAGAGCAAGGCATTGTATACCTAATTACTAAATACTTAACGAATACCTCCCTTGAACACCCATCTACCTAAAGCTGGCAGCAACCTGAGATTATTCATAGGGTCCCTTTCAGCAAACATCTTGTCAACCAAACATCTTGGTCATCCCACATACCAAACCTAAAGAGAGCCTAGATTGGGGCTGCCTCTCTGGGTTTTCTCTCCCTGGAGCCTTGGGTGGGTGAGTGAGTGATCTGTGCTCTTTTCCTAGGACACACAGGCAGGAGCCATAGGCTTCATCTTTCCATAGCTAAATTCCTACTTTGTGCAGGTCTGGGTTGGGAGCAGCTGAAGCCAGCTGTGTGCTGATTAAAAGGCACTCAGTCGCCTGGCTGTGGCAAGGGAGGGAAGGAGCCTGTTTCCTCCCTCCCCCCAGAGCTTGTTCACACAGTAAAACACAGAGGTCCCGCTGTGACTGTTGATCATAGTCGAAGCAAAGGCAGGTTTTGAAATTCAGCAGAGACCTCGGATACCTGCAGTCAGCCAGCTAGCCTTGCCCTTCCCTTGGGTCCACCGACTAGTGCCTCTTCTCTAGGGAAACAGGAGCAACTATGAAGTTGTCTTTCTAAAATCCCACAGTGGTTTCTTGAGGGTAAGAGTGATGGAGGCAAAGGGAGACAGAACAAAGGGAGAGGAAGAAGAGAACACCTTCCAGAAAAGGTCCATAGAAGGAAGAAAGCAGCCTGACTGTTAAGGGCTCTGTCTTCCCTGCCTTCTTTCTAGACTCCCTTGGCTCTGGCTGCATACAGGATCTGGTGGCTAAGGTCTGTGTTCTCCAATGCCTGGCAAATAAGTGCAGCAAGTTCTTGTAGGACTTGGTGTTGGATGGCAGGACTGGGATCCATGATGTGGGATAAATGAGGATGCTCCTAAGATGGTAACAAGATTGTTCTTCTAAGCAATATGACTCTTCAGCCAAAGAAAAACCCTTACAGCAGGTTGCATCTCAAGGGGCTGTCTGAAGGTGAGTGCCTGCTTCTCAGGGCCAGTGTAGCAAGGCTTACTGTGTGATCCAAGAACCTGCAGCTCACATTGCTGCCTTACTATGGGAAAAAGCAAGCTCTGAGAGCCATGTCCCCTGATTGCTAACCTTTTCATTGAGGAAGTAGATCTCTTTCCTTCCTCTTCTCTCATGGTATGCAGCACCCCAAGCAGGGCATGCTGGACCAAGCCATGCTTCAGATCTTCCAGCCCCAGACTTCTGACTCCATGGTGTCTTAGTCTTCAGGGACATTTGAAGGATGTTCTTCAAGCTTTGGGCTCAGAACCCTTTCTGTCTGTTTGCTGAGTGAAGCTGGTCAGCTGTTCTCCTGTCTGGGGTATTTGAATGTGTCTTTGAAGACACTGCTGGGGGGTAGCTTCCACAAAGTTTGGGGTCTGAGGACTTGGGAAGGTGAATCTGGGCCCTGTGAGCCTGCTTGCTGTCTTCTCTAAGAGCCATGGCCCTGAGCACCAATTTGGTTTGTGGCCACTGAAAATCTGGATATTATTTGTATTGCAAAGTACCCAATAAATGCACTTGGCTGTCAAGAAGACTTCTTGGGAAACCGTGGGTAGCATTCGAAGCCCTCCCATTATTCGAAGCCTTCCCATGGAAGAAAGCCACTATGCTAACGTCTCTATTCACGTGAGGCACCATCTGGAGGCCTTCCTTTCATGTCTGTGCTTATTGTACCTGACCTTACAGTAGCCTTACAAGGTCAATGTTCTTTCACAGTCTTAGTTTACAGGGAACACTGGTGTTAGGGAGGCTGTCGTTTGCTGATGATCACAAGCTCATTCACAGAACTCGGGGACAGACACCTCTCTGTCCCGTACTCTAAGGATTCTGATGGGAAGGTACCTATTCCGCCCTTTTGGAGGCCACTCCCAGCTGCTCTGGGCATGGGTCCAACCACTCTGGAACTTTCTCAGAGTAGCACAGCTGGTGAACTGACCTACGTGTCCTATCCTGGCGGACTTTATCTCCCTTTTTATGTTCTCTTTATTTATTCTCAGCTTAGGAAGCAAAAATTTAAATTTACTGGTCCCAAGATGAATATATACCCAAGAACCCTTCCAACACCACTAAATAAGCTTTATTTCACAGCATCTGCCAGGGACTCACGCTTAAAATTCACTGTTTTACTATGTCCAATTGATTTGCGCGAACATAGTAACGAGTAGTTAATTCTCGGTAAGTGTTTTTAATAATGGGCTGATATTTATTCAACTTGTTTTTCAACTAGCTATACATGATTGGAATTTATATGTTTGTTGCTGGTGTTAAATGAAAACCAAATGATTATTAAAAACATATTTATTGGGGATTAATTCTGCAATAACCACCTACACTGTATCTATCCAAGTAAATCCTCTATAAATGTGAATGTGGAAAGCCTTATTTAAATTGTCTCTGTAAAGCCAACTTAAAGAAAATACTTCCTACAGGAGTTGGCAATAGTAAAAGCCAGAAAGTATTTCTTGTTCAGTAAACTCGAAAATGATACCATTCTTGGACCTTTTCATCAGTGGATTTGTGGACCCAATATACCAAGAAATAATAAGAACAATAAAAGAAAAACCAGGAATCCTGATCAGTAGTTTGTACTTACATTTACTTTACTGATGATTAAAAGTATCTAAATGTCTTCAGATAGCTCAAGTTGGCAAAAGAGTCACAAACTCTCCAAACAATAATTTGTTTATCACCCAAAGAAAGAAGGGTACAGGGACAGGGGAGTCGCTTCGTTTCTTTGGATTTAATATCTGAATTTCCTGGTAGTTTTTGTTTTGTTTTTAGAAAATTAAGTTTTTTTTTTCTTCTAATATTTTTGTTCTTACTCCCTCCAGAGGGACTGTAGGAAAGAAAGAGATTTTCCAGTGTTGCTTTCCCTTATTCTTGTCGGCATAGTTCTGGTGGTGATGATGATGGTGGTGGCAGTGGTAGCTGGGGTGCTGATCTCTAGATTTGAGAACAGTCAGTGAGCCAGGCATGTGTGCTCATTCTGACTTCCACACGCATCCTTTCCCTGCTCTTACTGTGTTGCTGTATTGTCTTGTTAGTGTGTTTTCAGAGAGGGCTTTGCTATGTTGCCCATCCTGACCTTGAATATCTGGGTTCAGATTATTCCCCTACCTCAGCTTCACAATTAACCAGGACTATAAGCAGGAGCACCACTCTTGTATTTCCTGTTTCTGTTGAGAATGTGGGGGTGGGTGGGGGAAGAGTGAGGGAGGTGTCTAAAGCTATAGGCCAGGCTGGAGTCCTAGAAGCTATGAAACAGTGTTGGTCCTGAAACCTGGAGAGAAGATAATTGTGGAGCACCAGCATGAAATAAGGGTGGAAATGGAGATGCACAACAGCGTGTGGGCAGGGATCAGACCACCTAGCTCTCAGGCTGGACATACTAACTAGCACAAGTGCAGAATCAGGCCACCTAGCTTTAAGGTTGGACATACCAACTAGCACAACTGCAGGATCAGTCCACCTAGCTCTAAGGCTAGACATACTAACTAGCACAACTGCAGGATCAGTCCACCTAGCTTTAAGGCTGCATATACTAACTAGCACAACTGGAAGGATGTGACCCTCAATGTTAAGAGGAATCCAAAATTTCCATGTTCAAGAAAAGGAATTTGCCTCTGGATTTCCTTCTTAATGAAATTATTCCCTGGAATACCTTGTAGTCTTGTTGCATCAGGACAGCCTCGATGACTTTAGACCATCAGTTCTCAACCTGTGGGTCTCGACTCTCTCTCTCTCTCTCTCTCTCTCTCTCTCTCTCTCTCTCTCTGTGTGTGTGTGTGTGTGTGTGTGTGTGTGTTTGTGTGAAATGACCCTTTCACAGGGGTCACCTAAGGCCATCATAAAACACAGATATTTACATTATGATTCTTAACAGTTGCAAAATTACAGTTATGAAGGAGCAACAAAAACAAATTTACACTTGTGGATCACCACAACATGAGGAACTGTATTAAAGGGTCACAGTGTTAAAAGGTGGAGAACCTCTCTTTACACAGAGGAACATCTCCCGGAACCTTGTCCCTACATTGGCAAACTTGAGAAGACGGGAATCATAAGGCCTAAGATCACTTCCTGTGTAATTGTACTTCACTGCATTGGCCAATGGAGAAAAGTTTGTCTACTCAGATGCTAGCACCATAAGCCCTGCCATGACTAGCCCCTTGTCAAGCTTATTGGAAACTCATCCATCATAAAGCAGAGGTTCTACTTGGGGAATGCTAGCTTTGTAATGCAAGATATTTAATAATTATCCATACTCCAGAAGTACCTGGGAATTTAAAGAAAGGAAATCACACATGCTTGGCTGTTCACAGACTATCATCTACTTCCCTTTACCACGTGGCCACCCTTGCTATAGGATCCAGGAAGATTTGCACCATTCTTCGGCACACACACTTTCCTATTGGCAGAGTTTCTTCTGAAGAAGGTGATTAACTTTTTGACCGTATGGGGCTCTAGTGTAACCTGAGGGAAGATATACAATCTTGTTATCTTGTAATGAGTTTTATGGCTTATTTCCATGCATTCCAGTTATGTTCCTCTAGTGATTAAAGCAATTATGAACCGATGCATTTCTGGATTATGAATGATGGAGCATCCTATAGGTATGAAAAAGGCCTGGCCGTGTTCTCCCTATTTCTTACGCTATTTGGTACTTCTTCCCACTCTCCCATACCACTATAGATAAGCAGACAATGCATTGTTTCTTGGATGCCCGCATGACCCATCTAACCTCTGCTTGGGTATGGCTATCAATGCAATGACCTTTAGATTTAATTGATTTAATTAAATCCTCTGCTTATCATTCATTGGTGCCACATACTATGTTGTAATTACTAAGATTATTACTTAAGATTTTGGGAAAGGAATCTCAACTGTCCATCATCTATGAAGACTGCAGCTTGGTCCACCTGTGCTTAGCTTAACGCAAGTGGCTGTAGTATGATCTTTACATGAAGACATGTGCACATCAGGGGATCCCATGGGCCCATCTTTCTTTCAGGCTCATATCTTGTTAATTGATGAGTTCCATATTTTACATTTGAGTTGATATGGCACAAAATGATTTTTATTTCACTTTGTACTCTTTCTGAATACACCACAAAAATCATCTCATGAATAATTCTTAAAACAGCATGAAAGGGAGGCTAGAGAGATGACCCAGTGGTCAAGAGCACTCGTTGATCTTCCAGTGGACCCAGGTTCAGTTCTTCCTATCTACATGGCAGCTCACAAGCAAAGTTCATCCTAGTTCTGGGGATCCAAGTCCCTCGTCTGGTCTCTTAGGACATGTGGTGCACAGACACATGCAGGCGAAGTGTCCACACATGTGACAGAAAGGCCTAGTTCAGTGAGGGAGTTAATATGGTGATAGTCTCCGTTCACCCCCTCCCCTTTGCCCCATTTTCCTCACACAGTTATCCCCATGTTGAGAATAACTGATGTCAGCTATCATTCTAAGAGGGAGGGGCATTTGGCAAAAATATATGTATGTCACCTTGAGCCAAAGCTATATTTTAGATATTATACATGTCATGTGAAGTTATCTAAAGTAAAGTTTTAAATCACCATTGCTCACCTGAGCATACTAACACACACCTGTAACACTAGCACTTGGAAGCCTGATTCAGGAGAATCCGAGTTTAAAGCCATCCTTTGCTACACAGTAAGATGGTGGTCAGCCTGGGCTACAAGAAACCACTATCCAAAAATAAAGTAAGTAGGTAAATAAATAAAAGGTCCTTTAATTACCATTTCCAGTAGATAAAGTCTTCTTATTTATAAGGTACACCTGGGCTATTTTCCCCCAAGAATTATTGTCTGAAAAAGCGTAGGACAACAATATAAATTAGGTATGAATCTATGTCCCAATTCTGTCATTTATATATTATATGATTCTATAGAAATACTTTAACTCTGTTAAGGTCTAATTTTATCACTAAGTAGGTGTGACTTAGGTAAATCTAAAATCTGGTAATAAACAAATAGATCAAGTGCAAAACATCTCTATCATAGCACGTGGTCCATATTTCTGATTGCTCACACCTCAAGCTGTTTTTCAGAGCTTACCCTACCTTATATTTGAAGGTAGAGGCACCCTGCCAAGAAAGCCTTACTGTAATAATCTGCATTGTGTGTAGTTGTTTTTTTGTGGTAAAGTTCTCAGAAGAACCTCACTGCGCAATCTCTACCACACTTTAATGATCTGTCCATATACTTATGCAAATCCTTAGTGGTGAGACTCCTAAGTTTGAGGTAAGCTCTGAATTTCTTAGTTTACTCAGAGCTCACATGATCCCTGCATCATCAAATGCCTCTGGATCTGAAGGACTTGCCTTGCTATTTCTGGAATCTTTCCCATGATCCACTTGACCTTTAGTGAAGGAACGTTGGAGGGGAATGTAATCCTATGGCTTGAGAGTGTAGGATTTAAGATGAGTGACCCCAGAGTAGTCGTAAAGTTCTGCTAAGACTTGATAGTCAGTGGCTTCATGCACAGTCAGGATGCCCCTGAAAGGCAGCATAGCAGTTACACCCCTCTTTGGCATATTCTGGACTTTGGGGTTTCTACACTCCTTAGGAAACAAACACATTACAGTGTGTGCATGTAGCCAGGCTGCAGAGCACACTCTCGTATTTCTTCTATAATGTAAAAATCAATACTGAAAAGCAGGCAATATATTTTAGTGGGAATAGTAGGTTAAAACTGAAACACAACTCCAAACATTGAAAACGCTGAGATGGAAACTCCCTCTAGAGTCCATTTCTTTTCAATTTCCCACTATACATTTCTATTTGGAGGTGTCGGGAACTGTCAGATGGTTGTCATATCTCCTCAGCAATGTCCTGCCAAATCACAGGGCTTGGTAAAGGGACTCTCAGTGAGACACCATGGCCAAAGAATTAAAAAATGCAGCCCAGGATGATAAAATTCAACACAAAGTCTCTGGTTTTGTCTAAAATCTACCAACAAGTAGATCATGGCAAATAGCATTCTAGAAAATACCCCATTTACAGAAATATCCTCTTTTAAGAAATGTATTCAGGACACTTTTCAGATTGATGCATATAGGAGTTGTTTGAGAGAAAGAACGTGAGCTAAGGTTCTAGGCAGGGGTGTGGGGAGGTGTGTAAAAGCTTTAGAAATGTAAAAGTGAGAAAACTGTATGTGTCAAAAATAGAAGCAGAGAGAGGGTCAGATAGTATCTGCTTGGGCTGGGGGGCTTCACAATCCTTTTCTCATAACAGGTCTCTGCTGGAATTCGGCACTGATCTGAAGCATCCTCTAAAGGCTCCTGGATTGAAGGTTTGCCTGTCAGCTGACAGGCTTGGGGTAATTCCACCCAGAACTCTGGCCTCATGTGGCTGAATCCAATGAAAGGGTTGTAATGCATTGCATATCAGATGGTGTGGACACTGGGAATGAGAAGCGGTTGCCAGAAGAATGTCACAGATCTGCCCTGGAAGCGACTAGCTTGCCCCTTGCCTCTTCCCCAACTCCTTTCTCTTTCTTTCTCTTCTTCCTTGCCTCCAAGCAGGTGTAAGCAGGTTTGTCCCCAGAACATACAGACATACTCCCTGCTGTGATATTTTGACTCACAATAACCTTAAAGCAATAGAGCCAGCTGGCCAAGGATTGAAACCTTTGAAATCATGAGACAAAAATAATGATCTTATTCTTTAAGTTGATTTGCTCTGGTATTTTATCACAATGATGAAAAGCCAACTGACTTTTGGTACAGCATGAAAGCAGTCGTAGACTCCAGGTAGGAGAATGAGTGTGGCTGTGTTCCCATAAAACTATGCTTCCAAGGACAAATGATGGCCCAGATTTGGCCCACAAGACACAGTTTTCTGATCTCTGTTTCAGATGATCAACTGTATACTCTCCTTTGAAGGATGTTCACGAAATAGACTTAACTCTGTTTTTTCCCCCAAAATTCTCTGTACTGACTGAATGGTGTACTTTCAAAATTTTTCACGTGTGTGCTTCTTTAAATGTGTGTCAGTGGTGGAGACAGGTCTGGCGCTTCCCACTCAAGTTTCATAGTTACAATCCAAGTCTTTGTGTTGCTCATCTCAAAGGCCAAGCATCACAGACATCTTTGATGTGGGAGACGATGTTGAGATCATGATCCAACTCCTAATCTCAGTTATTCGTTCAACATGTTCATACAACTCACTGTCTGGGTTTCCAAATTCAGTTAAAAGAAGGGTAATGAGAGAGAGGCATTGTGCCATCCAAGGAGGGTCATGGAACACATTTCCTAGAAATTGAAGAGGAGTGTACTGTGTGCACATACTTCATAAAACACTATCCATCCACTATGCAGAAGTTGTGTGTGTGTGTGTGTGTGTGTGTGTGTGTATACTTGCACAGCTAGAGTGCACACCTAAAAGCACAAAGACTACAATACAAAGTGCTTGACTGGATAGAGGTAGAAATGGATTCAAAACTGAGCATTTATGAGAAGATATCCTGGCTTGAAGGGAAAGAAGAAGGAAAAAAAAACATCCCATATTTTGTTTCATGACCAGAAGCAATCTCTCTGATCATCAGTTAGGACTCACGAGGCAGGGGAATGCTGATGGAGGATGTCTCTCTCCTTCCCTGGTGCTGGCCACTTCTGCTCTCTCTCCAGACCAAGCTGGAGCTGGAGAGGATTGTGCTCTAGAGAAGAGAAAGTGGTACCAGCCTGGGGTGGAAAGTCTAGCAAATTAGCAGCAGCCACTGTCAGCTCTAAAGCACCTGACTTTGCCATTGAGAACAAACTATATACTGCTCTATAACCTTGGAGTAGCCACTTCACATCTCTGTAATTCAGTTTTTCTACCACCGACATTACTAATAATAGCCTCGACTTTATGAGAATATTGTGTGGTTCATTTTCTGTGAATAATGTACTTAAAAGGATGTGGAGCATCATCAGGTCTGATCCATGGCACTACATTGTATGGATCTAGACTACAACCTCAACCACCCCAACCCCTGCCTCTACAAGGCTGGCACAGTGCAAAGTGGTGATTGTGTAAGCCTATCCACTTTAGAAGCAGCATTTGGTAGTTCGGGGTGACACCCAGAGTAAGATGGAACAAACTATTAATTTCCACCTCATCACAAGGTCTGAGTTATACAGGCAAATAAACATTTTGCATTCCCTTCTAACAGAAAGTAAAGTCAAGTCCCCTGAATCAGAATTGAAAGGGAAATATATCAAATAATTTGAAAACACCTTCATTATGTTGATAAGGTTCTTAGGGAAAGAAGGAGAATCCTATACCTGGGTCCCCCTTAACTCTTAGAACAGTTTAGTGGTAGAAACCACATTACACCATTTGTTAACTGTGAAGCTAATGCTGAGGAGTCAATGAGTTACTGATGAAAAGAAGAACAGAGAATGTCATGGAACTGTATCAACTACATCTTGCTTGTGCCTCAAGTTTGGTATGGTCAATTGGACTACATCTTTTTGTTGTTGTTGTTTGTTTGCTTGCTTGTTTGTTTTTTCAAGACAGGGTTTTTCTGTGTAGCCCTGGATGTCCTAGAACTCACTTTGTAGACCAGGTTGGCCTCAAACTCAGAGATCTGCCTGCCTCTGCCTCCCAAGTGCTGGGATTAAAGGCATGTGCCACCACTGCCCAGCGGACTACATCTTAAGAGTAGTTCCCTGTGCCACATGTTCAGGAATGATCACATATTCTACACTATCAGGTGCGATCACTATTCACTCAGATCTAATTAGACATAACATATGTTCAGGTATGACTTCGTGTTCACATGTGATTGATTACATGTACCACAAGGTCAGATTTGATCAAACATACTATGTGTTAAACATGGACGCACACATAATACACATTCAGTTATGATCACTTGTGATATAACTCACATATTCAGGAGTGAGTCTACTATGTGTTCAGCTTGATTTCCTGCATGCTTATTTAGCTATGACTGTGTACACTCAAGTGTTCTATAAGGAGAGGTAAATAAATGGTAATGGACTCAGGCCGAGCACATCAGCCTCCTATGGTCCTTGGAGGCTGAGAATACAAAGAGAGATTTCCAACTGGGATTGCATGCAACTTCCTGCACGTAGGCCAAAATCATAGCACCAAATCTTTAGCTCCTTTGCCTCTCAGAAGATTTCTCCACCAACTCTGCACCCTCTTGAGAGACTGTGCAAGGGCATGTTACCATAAATCATGAGCAAGGACCAGTCAGATGGCTCAGTCATTAAAGGCACAGGCTGCTGGGCCTGACAACTTGAATTTGATCCCTGGGACCCAAATGGTGGAAGGAAAGAAATGACTCCCATAGTTTGTCCTCTGACCTCCTCCCCTGGCATGCCCACAAACCAAATGAATGAATGAATGAATGAATGAATGAATGAGTGAATGAATGAAGAGCACATAATACAAATTTAAAAAATCATTGTCAAAGAAGGCTAGAAACTACAAGATTCTATACATAGACCCATCTTGGGCATAGCATATCTTCAGGACACTGCCATGATCACAGGTCTGAGGCCCCTGATTCAGTTGCATCTCCCCTGCACATACTCAGAATTAGTTTGGTGTGGCAGCATCTGTCTTGTTTCTACTATAATGTGCTTCTGTATCTGAACAACATATGAGAAGACGTGAGTGCATGGCCAGGATAGCAGCCACAGAAAAGAAAAGGACTAGAGGTATAGAGCCTACCTTTGGCAGGTTAGGCTCACTATTATCTAGGTGGGTTGTGTCCTAAAACTTCTACACAGCACAGTGTAGATCAAATGCTGATCTGAGCTGCCCAAGGACTAGGTGGAGTTGGAAAAGACAGAGCCTTACAGCAGATCCTATGTCATTACCAGCATTGGTCCCTTGTAGCTTCCATCCTTGTGGTGTACACAGAGTTCAAATGGTATCAGTCATATGCACACTGGATACACAGAGGCACTGGGAGGCTTCCCGCAGCCCCCAGAGCCAGACAGAGCCATGGAGTGTGTGATATCAGCAGGTGTCCCTGTTGGTAGAATCATCCCTTAATTCATTCTGAGCTATGCCATTTAATTATCTTGATCCATGCCTTGTTTTGCTAAAGTGAATGTCACACACTAACTGCTGACAATACTGGCAACGGCCCAAATGACTGACAGGAGCTGAATTCTCCTGTTTTCCCCTTAACCTTGTTCTCCTTCCCTTCCTCTTGCGTTCCTTTCCCGTCTTTCTTGTGTCTTTTAAATATAAAATGTAAAGTATTAATTTTGAGCAGAAGCAAGATTAAGCCCCCTGGAAAGGATTCTGGAAACAGAGCCATAGCTTGACTTAATTAAGAAGTGATTATGCCGAAGAGTCTGTATTAACGTTCCGTGTTGCCAGTGCCAGCAGAATTGTTGTTGGAGAAGTAGAGTCAGGAAGCAGAGGGAGGATTGAGGGGGAGGATGGGGTAATAATTGGGTAGCCAGCGATATAGCAATATTTGTTGAAGTGATGAGAAAAATATTAGAGAAAAATGTAACTGATTTGGAGGTTTCTCAACTCGATCTTTCTGAAAAACCTTTCAGAATGGAGACTACCAATTTCTATATCCTGCAAAGTCTTTGGGTGTCCCCAGGATGGGCCACCTCCATTGCTTGCCTTTCCTCTGCAGCCCAGGTGTCTGAATAGTACGGAGAACACATGCTGTGCGTGTATCAATACTCCAGGGAATTTGGTTAGCCCCCCGCAGCTATAGGGATAGCAACAACTAATTAGCCCCACAAATTTATGGGCTCCAGGGATGTGAGCAGATGGGTGTTTAAGTTAACAGCAGATCCAATTTGTCCTCCATTAATTCCAGAGTGATACCTGAGTTTATTGGCGTTTTTATATTGTTTCATCTGTTTCAGAGTAGGGTCTCCTCTGCCTCAAACTGATAATATATTTTTGACAAGCAAACCAAAACTTTCTTTGGTTTCTGGATTGGGACTCTGACTCGGTGACAAACTGCTTCAATAACCTAGGGCTCTGAGCAGTCCTTCCAGGCAGCTTCCAGTGGGGTCCACCACCTAGTCTCTCTTTCCAGTCCTTCCCATTTGTAAGGCTCACTTTGAACATTCATCACTGGCCATTCAACCTGGAAAGTTCCAAAATGGTTACAGTGTATATCCTCAAATGTTCCTGCCACCCCAGCGTGGTGGCGCACGCCTTTGATCCCAGCACTTGGGAGGCAGAGACAGGCAAATTTCTGAGTTCGAGGCCAGCCTGGTCTACAGAGTGAGTTCCAGAAGAGCCAGGGGAACACAGAGAAACCCTGTCTCAAAAAATAAAACAAACAAACAAACAAACAAACAAATAAATGTTCCTGCTGAAAAAAAAAAACTATGAGAAGTTGGGGCTCTGATTCATTGAAGAGCCAAGCTAAGAACCCTCCAGCGCTAATGAACAAGTGGTACACCACTCAGGTGTTACCAACTCTTTCTTTAACACCTTTCACATACACACACACAAACACACACACACACACACACACACACACACAGAGAGAGAGAGAGAGAGAGAGAGAGAGAGAGAGAGAGAGAGACTCTTATGTCTGATTTCTTTCTAAAGTGTTTCCCTATGAAAGAGCAAAAGAACTTTGGTCTCCAATCTTCTTCATGCTTTCATTTTTATGAGTGAAACAAATAAACAAACAAATAATAAAACGCCACAAAATTCCAAGGCTCTGTGAAGCCTCGGGTACACAGAATAGCATGGAGGAAAGGTGACTCTGACCTCTAGCTAAAGCTAGGTCTACCTTTCACAAAGTTCTAGCATGGAAAGACCAGTAGGAACTCCTTTCAATGGCCATGGTCACTGTCAGCGCCAGCACCACCATCATGTTGACCTGAATGCAGAAGGAAAGCCTGACAGAGAAAGGACAGGTTAAACACCTCTGATCTTTGATATGCTAAATGTTTGGCAATGCAAAGCATCTCGAATGCGGATGGCATCAGTGGAAAATTCCACAGCTGACCCAGGGGGAGGTATGACAAGGTTTGCAGTCAACACTCCATGAAAATGAAAATAAGTTCCTCAGGCTAGGTGTAGAAGGGGCATGTGAACTATAAACAAGACTGTAATTAGATATGGACAGTCGTCTTCAGACAGCTCGCACATATGCAGGGATTCCAAAACCTGAGGCATACCTAACATCTTAAATAAGTCTGCTCTACAGCATTTTGGATGGAAGCTCTTGAACCAGAGGCAACATGGACGGCTCTAAAGTGGTAACCCGGAAGACACTCCCATCCCCTTTCCCTTTCTCTCTCTTGCCCAGGATGGTCTTCAACTGGAGGTAATTTGGTCTCTACCTCCCTAGTGCCAGAATCCATGCTACACCAGCCAAACTATAGTCTTATTTCATTTTTCGTGTATAAAGACAATTTCAAGTCTTGGGCAACATTTTCCTGTGATTCTTTGGATACAGTGAACACAGTTCTGGGGTATTAATCTGGAAAGGCAGGCTATGCCCTTCATACTCTGGCAGCCAAGTAGAAGGAAGACACTGGCAACCTTGGGTAACTGTGAGCGAAAGCCCCTCTAAGCCAGTTTACCATGGCCACATTCTCCTCTTACACAGATTTTTAACAATCCTGTGTCCTGCTCCCTCCTAGAGATTCTGATTTCATAGTTTTGCACTGAGGGCACAAGGACATCTCCAGCATTTTAAGCACCATCACAGGTAATTTCCACATGGAGGAGGCGAGGAGACTATCAGAGACACAGAGCTTAATTGAAGTAACCCATGGAGTGGCAGAATGCAAATGTGGCCTCTGGACGCACAGTGTCACATGTCACCATGCTGGTAACAGGATCTCTTTTCCAAAGCAGTGGGGTAGAGTTAGCCTCATTAACAAGACAAAAACATGGCAAATGAGGTCAGCCCCATGGCTCATGAAACACCAAAATATGGCTTATCAGAGCCTGTCCAGATTGTCTACTGGGAAGGATAATTTCCTCCCTGAGCTTGGCCTTCAAAGGATAAGAAGAAAACTTGCTGTTTTTAAATAGGCAGATGGAAATCTCCCCCAAACCCATGTCTGCATTTTAGCTTTGTCTTATTTTCACAAGACCAAGGTGTGTGTGTGTGTGTGTGTGTGTGTTTATCCTCCAAGCATCAAAAAGTGCTCCCTCCATTTGGTCTCCTCCTCTTCCCAGGCTTAAGGAAGTCTTTTGAAGATTATATTCTTCCCCAGCTGCCTAAGAGGAGGTTAGGAGCAGCAGGAGATCACAGAAGAAGGAATACAGAAAGACAATCCATCAGTCTACAGATTGCTGGCCTCCTCTAGGGTGGAGGCTGCAGTCTCCCCCTGCCCAAAAGGGCTGGAGGGAGAGCAGGGTCTCCTGCCTGGGGAAGTTGCCAATCCCTCCCCAGGGAGGCCAGAGAACTCCCAACCCAACAGGGCTGGGGCAAAGCGTGGGAGCAGAAAGACACTCTTCTTAATGTCTCTCTTAGTTTAATAGAGAACTGGGTCCTGGGATTCTCGGCTCTGTGAGAACTGTCTGACCCACCTGGTAGAATGTCTACAATGTCTCTGGTGTTACATGAAAGGTAGTGGGGCTTGGGGGAAGTAGTTTTTATTTTATTTTTTACTCTTTGTAACATCTGAGCAGGAAGCATTTCCATTTAAACTATCAAATTCTTGTCTGATAAAATACACTTTTCTTTCGAGGAAAAATGTTACCAGTAATGAGTACCAGCGCTAAACAGCAACTTCCTAGTAAATTCCCCAGCCTACACAGAGAAGGGAGAGATGACAATGGGTTCTTTTGCATTGTAAATGGTATGTTAGTAATTAGCTCTGTGCCAACAAACATTTAAACATTCTAGACTCTTCTATGTCAGTGGCTAGGAGTTTGTAATATTAACAAGAGAGGCAGTACAAGCTAGGAGTAGAGAACTTCATGTGGCTAGACATTGGAGCCCCACTCTGCCTCTCTGCAGCTCGACGATCTCCAGGAAACGATACAACTGCTCTGTGGCATAAGGACACGTGCTGGCTTTCTCTGGGTGCTGGGATGGTAGACAGGGTCTAAGCAACTGATGTTGTTTTTATTATTATCATTATTATAAGTTTTAACATTTTTTTGAGAGCCTCATATTTTAATTCCCTTTGGCCTGTAATTTAAATGTGTAGCCCAGGCTCCCTCCAACTCCTGCCTCAAAGTGTTTTTGTTCTTTTTAAATAAATATTTGAATGTTTTTAAGTGAAATAGAATTACATCTTTCTCCCTCTACTCTTCCAGCTTCCTTCCTTCAAGTCTCCCCCATCTCTCTCCACTCTCAAATAGATAGCCTTCGTCTTTATGATGGGTACTTACTGGTGTCTGTCTGTCAGGCTCTGCCTCTGTCTGTCTCTCTCTTTCTCTCTTTCTGTGTCTGTATGTAAAAATATACAAATACAGTATTCTGAGCTTGTTTTTGTTATTTATGTGAATGCAATTTCAAGGCTGACCATTCTATCTATCTATCTATCTATCTATCTATCTATCTATCTATCTATCTATCTTTTTTTTTTTTTTTGGTTTTTCGAGACAGGGTATCTCTTTATAGCCCTGGCTGTCCTGGAACTCACTTTATAGACCAGGCTGTCCTCGAACTCAGAAATCTGCCTGCCTCTGCCTCCCGAGTGCTGGGATTAAAGGTGTGCGCCACCACACACGGCTGGACCATTCTATATTGGACAACCAGTAAGGAAGCTCCCTTCCTGGGGGCAGCTAATTCTCCTCCCGGCAGTCATTAGTTGTCTGTAGTTCTTTGTTTTGGATGGGACTCTGTAAAAGTTTCCCCACCACATGAACATGTCCAAGGGTATTGCAAGCATTTCAGCCTTGTTCATGCAGCCATTTCTAGGAAGATTTTTTTTTTTTTTATGACATACAAAAAAATTTCAAAAGGATTGTGCAAAACTGCAGTGTAGCTACTGAGCATCCAAGCCTGGTCGATTATCTAGGTTTATCGAAGGTGATCCTTAACTTTTACCTTCAACAGAAAGAAGGAGGGCAGAATGCCTAGCGAGGCCTTAAAGCTAACCTGTCTCGTTTTTGCCAAAACAATTCCAGACCGTGACGTTTGTTATCAGGCGCAGGCTACATGCTCAGTTCACATGTTGTTAGTGATTCAACCCTCCACACATGCAGGGCAAGCTACCAACTGATCTACATCCCAGCCTGGATATATATGATATATATTTTAAGAATTTGGTTGTTAATTATATGCATGGGGGTTGGGTATGTGCACAGGAGTGCAATTGCCCACAGAGGCCAGAAGAAGATCCAGGTCCCCAAGGGCTGGAGTTACTCACACTTGTGAGCCTTCCAACAAAGTGGTAGGAATGGAGCACCATCCTCTGCAAACACTCTAAACTGCTGAGCCATCTTTCTATGCCCTCGATTCTGTTTCTTTGGGTTGAGGGGAGGGTGTTTGTTTGCTTGCTTGTTTTGTTTTGCTTTGGTTTTTGGTTTCTTGAGGCAGAGATTTTTACATTTCTATGTGTAGCTTTGGCTGTTATAGAACTCACTCTGTAGACCAAGCTGGCCTTGAACTCAGAGATCCCCCTGCCTCTGACTCCCAAGTGCTGGGATTAAAGGCCTGTGCCACCACAGCCAGCCAGATATCATATTTTTAATAAAGTCTTTCTAAGTTACTTAAATTTAAATTTAAAGCTGTGTGAATTGATTATAAACACATTGAACTCTGGATACTATATGTAGGACTCAGTTTTCCTTCAGTAGCATCCCCAAGAGCCAATACATATGTGTGCATTCTCCCTCTTTGTAAGAACAGCAAATGAGCCAGGTCCGGCAAACATGGTGTGCTCCTACAATGATTTACTCTGTCCCTGAGGCTTGTGTGCCACGTATTAGATAGAGCTGTCAGGGTATATAGGTTACTGGCTGGGAGAAGAAACCTGAGAGTGGAGATGAAGATGAAGGTTTAGGAAACAAGAAAATTATTCATTTTCAGTATTTTAGCTTTTGTTGAATCTTTTCCATATCCCGGCATGATATCTCTCTACATGGCCAAAGCTGGGAGCTGCCCTGGTTTTGATGTATTGTAACAATGTATACTAACTGTTGGCTCAAGGACAACATGATGATCGTGCTGCCTTTGGTTTGAGCAGGAGAGTTTCGAAGACAGTGGATGATGGCAGAGGAGGTCAGAGGGCAAGATTAAGGAACATAATATTCACCTTCCTCCATAAGGCAAGAGAGGTCAGTTGCAGGCCAACAGCCTTGGAGAAACAAGATAGACAGCTTGACCAATATATTTAGAGCGTATATACACACTGAAAGGTCTATTTAGAGACCATAGCTAAGACACTGGACAAAGAGGGAAAACATAAGAACACAGGGAACCCTGAGGCTCACCTTGGGAACCACTGAAAGAATTATAACAGTTGTCTGCAAAGGGCCCTGGACATGCACACACACACACACACACACACACACACACACACACACACACACTTCTGAGACTATAGGGAATTATACCTAAGTGTCAGGGACCATCCCAATTGAGTACGGGCTGTCACTAGAATGTAGGTTCTCGAGGCCAGGTGGATAAGGAGTTGGCAGTGACAAATCATTATTGAAACTTCCCACATCTAAGGGCTGGGTTGTCACTTCTGATTTCCTACCCTCTCCTTCACCATGGTCTTTCTGATGAAGATAGGCTCAGGAGCAGCATCCACAGGTGCTTAGCGACAGATGCCCCAGCTGTGTGCCCCAGTTCCCGGTCTCACTTCAGAAGGGAGGCACAAATAGCCCTGTGGCACTAAGACCCAAACATGACAGTGCATACATCACTGTTGGTGTCCACTGGCTTGGATGTGGACGAAGAGATCTCATTCAGAAACCAAGAGGAATACAAAGAAAACCTTTTTAACATGAGTAAAGCCAGCTTTGCAGGCTCTCTGGACACTTGCCCAACTTTCCAGATGGCAGTTGATCTAGGCACTTCTAGGTGGTCATCACAATCAAAAAGGCAACACTAAAGTTCAGCTTCGCCCCAGTATAGCCTTTAAATTGCATTAGGGTTAAAGAAACAGTTAAGAAATGCGATTGCCTACCATGTATACTATCTCATTAAAGCCCCCAAGATCTCTGCAAGAGATCATATAGTTTCTATTGAGTGTATAGAAATACAAGCTCACAGAGGACACACCTGTCTTCAACCTGTTGACCGCAGAGGCAGAGAAACACAGATCTGTGTCATTCTTAAGCCTGTTTTAATTCCACCAGGCCCCTGAGCAGTGCAGACACAGTGTAGCCAACATCACTGCTGTTACTAGTACAAGAGCAAACAATTAAAAAGAACTTTATATATCAAGGGGACTCCACATGGTCCTGGGTCATGCTGATCATGTCCCAGAAGAACACATAAAGTGATTATTCACTTTTACAGACAAAAAAAGGACAGCTTAAAAATGTTAACTTCTGGGCCAAGATTGGAAATTTGGACTTTCTCCATTTAAGATCAGAGTGAAACTCAAGGCCTCCTTGTTGATTCTCCTAGCCTTTGTCTGTGAAGAATTGCTGCAGAATTATGGTTCAATATATTTAATTGAGAATATGCATATATCAAACGCATGTACTTTATGTACATATAGGCCCATAATTTTCAGTGTGTGCATGTATTCGTTTGTATGTTCATGCCATGATAAGTGTATATGGAGATCATAGCCTTGGGTACCAGTTGTCACCTGCCATTTGACACCATGCACACTGATCTAGCCAGCCCACCAGCTTTAGGAATTCACCTGTCTCTGCCTCTCATCTCATTTTGGGAACCCTAGGACACCAGATGCTACCAGCCTAGGCTTTGTGTAGGTTCTGAGGATTCAAATTCACATACTCATGCTTCTATGTTGAATGCTTCACCCAGCAAGCCATGCTCCCACCCACACCCCATGATTTCTACATTTCCAAACCATGCATATTGAGTGCATATCTAGAATGCTGACATTATTTATAATATTAACAACTGTACAAAACAGGAAAAATTAAATCATATTATCAAACCTATTTTACAGAGCTGGGAACTGAAGCTAAGACAAAAATTGTGCAAGTTAGCAAATCAGTTAAGACTGGAGGAAGGTTTCAAACTTAAGGTCATTTGACAAAGCTCATATTTTCTTCTTCTCTCTGTCTCTGTCTCTGTCTCTCTCTGTCTCTCTCTGTGTCTCTGTTTCTCTCTCTCGTTTTCTGTTGGGCTGTTCTTGTGTAAGCCAATACCAAAGTGACTTCTAAAGATCTCTCCAGTATCAAGGCTTGGAAAGCAACTACAAAATTAGTATATAAGTGCTCAATATTGACAAGTTTTGGTCGCTTCATTCAGAGATCAAGAAAGATGGCTTGGGTTGGAAGAGAGCTTTATTTCCATGACAGCATTATGCAGAGTAAGATACTCTTCAAGCAAGAATTTTTTATTTTTATTTTTTTGGTTCCGGGGGCTTGAAATTTCCTCCAAGCAGCTCTTTGAAGAAGAGTTATTAGAATTTATTTTCAATTATACACCAGAATAAGCCGTCTGTAGTATAGTTAACTTTCAATTTCAGCCAATTTTCGACGCATTCAATCATAGATGCCTCAGTGATTAAGAATCTATGTTGCAAAACAATTCCCACTTTGCAACAATGCAATCAAACAGATCTACAACTCATAACATATTATCCAATGCTTTCTCAGCTCACTGGTGAAGTGGAAGAGAATTTACCAACCATCCCCGTTACCCAGAGTGCTCTGAACTCATTTGCAAATGGATCTGAAACTCAGAACAGCTCTAGAGGGGGTATGGGTCTGACATTGCCTTGAAGAGATAGATTTGGATGGTTTGGATATTCATGACTTTGGGCTCGCTCATTTTCTCCCTTCTCCCCATGCTCTGTTATGCACTAGCAGGTAACATACTGAGAGAAACCGAACCCTCCCCATGTGAATCTGAAATCGCTCTCCATGGCAGGAGTTCTGATTCATTAGGAAGACCAAAACAGGTTTTATGTCCAGCTGTCTGCTCTTCTAGATACTGCAGCTGTCTGCATGTGTGCATCTGTGTGTGTGTGTGTGTGTGTGTGTGTGTGTGTGTGTGTGTGTGTGTGTGTGTGATGTTATACAATGACAGAAAGATATGGCACAGAGACCATAAGAATGATATGCAGTAAATTTAAACTTTTTTAAAACTTTGGGAGACATGGTTACATTAATACATTTATTGATAATTGAATCGATTCATAGAAATCCCTTTAGTAGGACCTGACTTTTATTTCAGTGCACCAGACATTAAATTCCATTTTGATATAAGGGGACAGGGAGGATTGGCAAAGTAGGTGAAAGATAATGGGAACAAATTCTTGAGGGAGATTGACTGACTTGTAGTGGGATGAAGAAATACTGTGTTAATTAAGCTAACCCCTTTTACAACCTTGGAGAGAGAAAGGAAAGACTGGATATTGAACTACTTCAGATCAAGTCAGCCCACCTCTCCTATCTGTGCCATTGGACTATGGCAGATCAAACTAGAGTTACAGACTCCTGGGTCTCTGAACATCTTAGGTATCCAGTGGAAAGAGAAGATGAGAGCAAAGTCACAGAGTGTCTGCAAAAAGATGTCCATGCATGACCAAGATGGCTCTGAGAGCTGAGTCTGCCCTGCAGACACTATTGGGCAAAGGATGAGCTAGAAATATAGAGAGGTGCTAAAGAGGCTAAAGTTTAGACTCCTGTAAGGTTTTAGAAGGAAATCTAAGTAGCAATGATGACATGTTCATCCTAGCTAACTCATATAGCATTGAGGGCAAAGTAAGTATTGTCACCTAGAGAAAAAAAAAAAAGAAGCCACTAAGAAGAAATACCATAATTAAATAAAGGTTAAGACTGACTTCCATAGAATAGCATCACTTACTAGAAAATACTAGAGCAGAATCTAAGAGGAAAATAGAATGTGAATCCAAAATACTGTGGCACTAAGCTGTCTTAAGCATGTTGTCAGACGTTCAACCAATCAAAGTGGGAGAGAGACAGCCAAAAGATCTTTGTTTATAAAATATTGATGCATGAAAATACCAACTTAAGACTAAGCAATTGTGGAAACTGTAACAAAAATAAATGACAATAGGAAATGTGACACAATGGAACAGGACCATGGGAGGAAGCACAACAGTGCTCATTGTTAGTCTTTCTGTCCTGAATCAAGCCCTACCTGCTGCTACGCTGGAAAACATAGCATAGAGAGCACTTGATCTCAGAACGTTTTTAGGTCCATTATGATACAAGATTAAAGATGATACAAGAGGAAACTTCCAGAAAACAACAAGTAACATATGATATTGATATTCCATTATGAAACAAGAGGAAACTTCCAGAAAACAACAAGTAACATATGTAGTGATTTAAAATATATCACGACTTTGATTATTTCTAGGAATAATCTAGGAAAATCAGGGAACAGAATCTGAAGTTGGGAAGTTAGGGTGACAAAACCATGTTGTTGGTTCAGTTACTTTCTGTGATTGGCTTTCTCTGGAACACAGACACCTAAACACCTACCTACCTACACACACACACACACACACACACACACACACACACACACACTGAGTGGGGGAGAGAGAGAGAACTTTTTTTAATTAAATATTTACTTCATTTACATTTCAAATGTTATCCCCTTTCCTAGTTTCCTCTCCGAAAGTCCCCTATCCCCTCTCCCTGCCCTGGTCTGCAACCCACCCACTCTTGCTTCCTGGCCTGGTATTCCCCTGTACTGAGGCATATAATCTTCTCAAGACCAAGGGCCTGAGAGAGAACTTTAATTGCATTTTTAGTAATATAAGATATTTCTCTAAACTGTGCATAATCTACTCACAACACCTCTACTCTAGATATAATTGCCATTTGAAATTAAAATCCAGAAGCCAGGGAGTTTGTCTAAATCTCCAATGTAGACCAGAGCTTGCTCAATGTATACTTTTCTGAATCCATACCCTACCTAATGCCCAACTACCATGTGACACTACCATAATTATTTGATTTGGTTTCACTCCTATCAATTAACTGATCAGGTTTTACTAGGGGAAATGAAATGCAAGCTGGCCATTGTGGTACCGAGAAGACATTTAAACTAAAAATGTTTCTGTTGATGAAAGCATGGTTTTCCTTGATCATATTTTAATACAAATTGATCTCCTTATTCCGAAGAATAATGTTGAACAGATACTATTATAAATTAGGTTTTGTAGAAAAAAATATGCTAAAACCTTAGAAAACCTGGTTGAAATCCCTGAACTATACCCGAGATCAGGAGAGGGCAGTATTTGTAACAGAGAATCTACAGTACAGATCACTAATTAGTTCTGTAGACCAGTGCAGACTTCTGTCATCATGAGCTGACCTGGAATAGACTCAGAAAAGAGAAGCCATACATTCTGAAGGCCTCTGTTGGACCTTGTCTGGAGAGTGTTTCAGGAAGTGTGTGTGTGTGTGTGTGTGTGTGTGTGTGTGTGTGTGTGAGTGTGTGTGCACGTGTGTGTCCCCAAGGGCAACTTTGGGGAATTGGTCTTTCCTCCCACCACGTTGGTCCTGGGACTGAACTGGAGTTATCAGGATTCGCAGCAAGTCCTTTACCTGATAAGCCGACTTGCCGGCTCTCTGATATATTCTCTATTGTTAAGTCCATTACTGGGTTATACAGACTGTGATAGGCTCCCTGAGGACACTCGGGGTCCTTCATCAAGGAACCTAAAGGCTCTATCACTGCTCCCTCAAGGCTTAGTCTTGGCTCCCCAAATAAGAGAAGATCAATGGGGAAAATAATGGTCTACCTTGTGGTCCTGACCATCAATCAGTGCTGGCAAGCTTCTGCACACAGACTATTATTCAGCTTCAACAGAATGCGCAGGGAACAATGAGAGACAGATGCAGACCAGGATGCTTCCAAAGTTTTCCCTAGATTCCATCTAAAAGGCTCTCCACAAGCCTTTGAAGCTGGGATTAATCACAGGAGAGCAAGCTGCGATTCAGCAGAGAGAAAATACATTTGAAAAGCATCTACTCCTCAGGATACCAGATCTTTGGATATTAAATGCAATAAATTTCTTTGATCCGAGGCAGACATGGTAACTTCCCATTGCAGAAGCCATTCTCATTTTCACAGAATTGCCCGTCTTTAGTGAACTGGTGTAGCCACCTTTGCACTTGGTGTAAGTCATGTGATCAAGTGCTAGGCTTCATGGGGGTAGTTGGATGGGAGATGTCTAGAATTTTCCTAAAGAACAA
The DNA here is from genome assembly GCF_000001635.26 of Mus musculus. Taxonomy (NCBI): domain Eukaryota; kingdom Metazoa; phylum Chordata; class Mammalia; order Rodentia; family Muridae; genus Mus; species Mus musculus. Next base: position 29,703,826 of record NC_000075.6, read on the forward strand.
TTAGTTCCTGCCATTCGACCTTCCCTCCTCATTTAGAACTTCCTGGATGAAGAATCATGC